>NW_025421861.1:0-277552 GCF_011764305.1 Mustela putorius furo | reverse complement strand
GTATGCTGGGTCGGTAGCCAAAGACGGGTAAGACTGATCCCTAACCATAGCAAACTTAATACAGGGGGCTCCTCGGCCAGGGGGGACACCCGATGACGGGTAATAAGTAAGCATGTGTGCTTGAAGATTGGCAAACCTAAGACAGGCACAATCCCTGCCTTATAAACAATAAAAAAGGGGGAGCTGTGGAGATCCATCCAGCAGATGCAAAGGAGTCACACAGACAAAAGTGCCTGAAGATTGAAGGAATGAGAATGATTGGTTTAGGAGGATGTGGGTGCGCTCGTGGCTGACGCACACAGCACCAGAGGAGCCAAGAGATAACGCATGATCACCGCTAGAGAACAATAGAGTCCTGTATGGTTAAAAACATAAGGGTCCACAAGGACACTGCGTGCACGGCGTTATGATTGGCCAAATACGGAGGCGAGAACGGGTGAACTTCGTGAATAAATACTGCTGTAAGTGCTTGGTGCGGCGCAGCCGCCATTACTCATAAAAGAAGCTTGCCACTCACCTCGTCTGCGGGTCGTTTTTGCGGGCCGAGAGCGACAGGGTCTGATGTGCTCAGTGTGCGGCCAGCTGTCTGGGTGGGGCCAGGAGGTGGAGGCACAGGCTGTGTAAGAAAGGGCATGAGTGCCCAGGTCAGCATATATATTTGGGGTACAGCCGAATATCGTGCAGGTTGATCCTCATTTGGGGTTTCTGGATAGCCCCAGAGGGCAATGTTTTTCTTCTGGAGGGTAGGCCGAGTGCTGCATTGTAGTTCTGGATTGCCAAACTAGAGGGATTTTGGGCCAGTAGTCTGAGGACGGAAGTCTGAGAACCCAAGCTAGGCCTAGGTTTCTGGGTGAGGATATGGCAGGCACAATCTACAGACCTGAATGGAGATCTCGTGCATCGGAAGTCAGGGCGACGATCAGATGATCGCTCAGGTTGGACAGTCTGTCCCTGATGGACCCTTCTTGAAGGGGGGGTGGATCACGAGGCCATGGTGGTTTTCCCACGATGGGAGTTGTTAGAAGCTCCTTACTGCAAAGATTCTTCTACAGGACAATTGAGACCTGTTTGTTGGCTCCAGGTCAACGATTCCGAGCAGGGTTCTAAGGATGGATGACTGGGTAGCCCACCTCGCATTCCAATTGTCTCCAAGCAACAAGACAGGTTAGATCTGCTGGATCTGGGGGAGCAACCGAGGAGGCTGAGTTGAAATGGACTCTCCCGTGGATGTGTCCTAATATGATGTTGAGTCTATGGAGACCATGGAATGAAAGCGTTTTGCACTGGGGCCCTGAAGGGTTCTCCTAAACAGAGACTTTCACACAGCTCCATCGTGCAAATTTCCCATGTGTAAATGAGATTTGTTCTGATGGGTGAGTCAAGAAACAGCCATATGCTGTTATTGAAATCCAGGCCTCTGAGGAGAGATGCCAGGAAAACAAAGCAATGGATCCGATAGGTGCCTAGGGTCCTGTTCGTTCCTTTTTACCTCTGGGGATATCAGTCTACGAGGCTGAGTGCAGGTAGGTGCTCAGATGGGCCCAGATTGCCCCTGTTTGTCCTGGGAAGCCAAAAATATTGGGATGGCCTCAGGGACTTTGGAGGTTTATCCTATTAGTAGGGTTGTGGCCATTGGAATGGGGCACATACAATTCCTTGGAGAGGGCAAGCACAGTCGTCAGGTTTGGCTCCAGGGGCCTGAGCCTGTAGGGTGTGTAGGCCAGGGCTGTTTGGACAGTTGTCTGAAAACACAAACTCGGATTATGGTCGGGTCATAGGTATTGCAGGACGGATCTACAGACCATGAAGAGAACTCTTCGGGATATGAAAAAAGGGCGAGTGAGAGGCTCTTAATCAAGTTTTTGTCTCTGGATATCGTGTCACTCATGGTCGTGAAATTTCTGGGTCACTTCATGGGAAATGGACGAGTCTTACTCTCTGAGGGTTTAGCCGCGTCCAAAGAGTTAGGGGTCATTCTGTGGGATGGAAGAAGTCTGTTGCTCTGTTGTTGTTGGTTTGTTCGTTTTTTTTTTCAACCTCAGGTGTCCCACCAAATGAGGGATTGCAGAGTAGAGCCCTGGGGAGGGGCGACTGGACAACCAGAAATCTGGTTAAAAATTGGGGCCTAGGGACATGTCAAGCCCATTAGGACATCTAATGGTCCAGCCACTGAGAGGACATACTAGAGGACAGGACTCACGCTGAGGGTCACAATGCGTGTTTATGCCCTCGTCGCACTCAAGAATGGGCGGGGCCTCAGGGTGAATGCTGGTTTCTCCTACACTGAACGTTGGACAACATGCCAACCACAAGGTTCTTGCCATGGGTAAGGAAGTGTTCTGATTTCTGCTTCACAGTGCCCCATGGGCAGTGATTGAAGATAAGGCCTCGGTTCTGAAGCCTGAAAACTGAGGTAGGGAAGAGATGATGACCTAAGGCCATGGCGGGTCTGATGTGCTCTGTGTGCGGTCATCTGTCTGGGTGTTGGTCACGAGGTCCGGGGCTCAGGTTGACAGACAGTGCATTAGTGCCCAGGTTAGATTATATATTTTGGGTGCATTCGAGTGCCGTATAAATTCTTATCTGAAGAACTCTTCAGGATATGAAGAATGAGCGATTCTGAGGCGCGTGCTCAGGCTTTTGTCTCTGGATTTTGTATCAGCGATGGCTGTGGAATATTGGGGAGGCCTCATGGGCCATGGACGAATCTTGGTCTCTGTGGACTTGGCCCGATCCCAATTGTTTTTTCGTCAATCTGTGGGATGGAAGGACTCCTTTCAGGTTTGTTACCTCCTCAGGTGTCCCACCAAAAGAGGAATTCCAAAGCAGAGCCCTGGGGAAGAGCGAAGGGACAACCCGAACTATGTTTAAAAATTGGGGCCTAGGGGCATGGCAAGCCCAGTATGCTGTCTCTCCATCCAGCCACTGAGAGGCCTTACCTGAGGACTGGGCTCAGGCTGAGGGTCACAATGTGTGTTTGTGACCAATGTGGCCCGCAAGCATGTGCGGAGTCACATGTGCCACACTGGTTTCAACTACACTTAACCTTGGACAACATGCCAAACACAAGGTTTCTTGCCATGGGGAAAGATTTCTGATTTCTGCATCATTTTCAAACCCGGGCCGTGATTGGAGATAAGGTCTAGGTTCTGAAGCCTGAAATCCGAGGTTGAGAAGAGATGACGACCTAAGCCATGGCGGTTCTGATGTGCTCAGTGTGCGGCCCTCTGTCTGGGTGGGTCCAGGATGTCCAGAATCAGGCTGTGTCAGAAAGGGGCATTAGTGACTATGTCAGCCTATATATTTGGGGTACAGCCGAATGGTGTGCTCTGTTGATGCTCATTTGGGGTTTCTGGGTAGCCACAGAGGGCAATGTTTTTCTTCTGGAGGGCAGGCAGAGTGCTGCAATGTAGTCCTGGATTGCCAAACTGGAGGGCTTGTGTGCCATTAGTCTGAGGACCGAAGTCTGAGAACCCAAGCTAGTCCTAGGTTTCTAGGTGAGGATATGGCAGGCACAATCTTCAGACCTGAATCGAGATCTCGTGCATCTGAAGTCAGGGCGAGGATCAGACGATCGCTCAGGTTGGACATTCATCCCTGATGGCCTCTTCTTGACGGTCGGGTAGATCACGAGGCCTTGGGGGGTTTTCCCACTATGGGAGTTGTGAGAAGCTCCCAACTGCAGAGATTAATCTGCAGGACAATTGAGACCTGTTGGCTGTCTCCAGGACAAGGATTCCGAGCAGTGTTCTAAGGATGGATGGCTGGGTAGCCCACCTCGCATTCCAATTGTCTCCACGAAAAAAGACAGGTTAGATCTGCTGGATCTGGGGGAGCATCCGAGGAGCTGCGTTGAAATGGACTCTCCCTTGGATGTGTCCTAATATGGTTTTGCGTCTATGGAGACCTTGGAATGAAGCGGTGGCACTGGGGGTCCTGACGGGTTCTCCTAAAGAGAGGTTTTTCACATAGCTGCATCGTGCAAGTTTCCCCATGTGTAGATGAGATTTTTCTGATTGGTGAGTCAAGAAACAGCCATATGCTGTTATTGAAATCCAGGCCTCTGAGGAGAGATGCCGGGAAGCCAAACCAATGGATCCGATAGATGCCTAGAAGCCTGTTCGTACCTTTTTACGTCTGGGGACATCAGTCTACTACCGGTCTGAGTGCCGGTAGGTGCTCAGATGGGCCACATTGCCCCTGTTAGTCCTAGGAAGCCACAAATATTGGGATGGCCTCAGGGACTTTGGAGGTTTATCCTCTTAGTAGGGTTGTGGCCATTGGAATGGGCACATACAATTCCCTTTGAGAGGGCAAGCACCGTCGTCAGGTTTGGCTCCAGGGGCCTGAGCCTGTAGAATGTGTAGGCCAGGGCTATTTCGACAGTTGTCTGAAAACACAAACTCGGCTTATGTTTCGGGTCATAGGTATGGCAGGACTGATCTACAGACCATGAGGAGAACTCTTCGGGATATGAAAAAAAGGGCGAGTGTAAGGGCTCTTGCTCAAGTTTTTGTCTCTGGATATCGTGTCACTCATGGTCGTGAAATTTCATGGGTGACTTAATGAGTCTTACTCTCTGGGGGTTTGGCCCCGTCCAAAGAGTTTGGGGTCATTCTGTGGGATGGAAGAAGTCCGTTGTTCTGTTGTTGTTGATTTTTTTTGTTTTGTTTTTTCAACTTCAGGTGTCCCACCAAATGAGGGATTCCAGACTAGAGGCCTGGGGAGGGGCGACTGTATAACCAGAAATCTGGTTAAAAATTGGGCCTAGGTACATGTCAATCCCATTATGAAATCTAATGGTCCAGCCACTGAGAGGACGTAGGCCTCATGGGCCATGGACGAATCTTGTTCTCTGTGGATTTGGCCCGATCCCAATTCTTTTTCATCAATCTGTGGGATGGGAGGACTCCTTTCAGGTTTGTTACCTCAGGTGTCCCCCCAAAAGAGGAATTCCAAAGCAGAGCCCTGGGGAAGAGTGAACATAACCCGAACTATGGTTAAAAATTGGGGCCTAGGGGCATGGCAAGCCCAATATGCTGTCTCTCCATCCAGCCACTGAGAGGCCTTACCTGAGGACTGGGCTCAGGCTGAGGGTATCAATGTGGGTTTGTGACCAATGTGGCCCGCAAGTAGGGGCGGGGCCTCATGGGCCAAACTGGATTCAACTACACTGAACCTTGGACAACAGCCAACCACAGGTTTCTTGCCATGGGGAAAGAGTTCTGATTTCTGCATCATTTTTTTCTAACCCGGGCCGTGATTGGAGATAAGTTCTAGGTTCTGATGCTTGAAATCCGAGGTTGAGAAGAGATGACGACCTAAGGCCACGTGCAGGTTGATCCTCATTTGGGGTTTTTGGCTAGCCCCAGAAGGCAATGTATTTCTTCTGGAGGGCCGGCAGAGTGCTGCATTGTAGTTCTCGTTTCCCAAACTGGAGGGCTTGTGGGTCAGTAGTCTGAGGACAGAAGTCTGAGAACCCAAGCTAGGCCTAGGATACTGTTTGAGGATATGGCAGGCAAAATCCCCAGACCTGAATCGAGATCTCGTGCATCTGATGTCAGGGCGAGGATCAGAAGATCACTCAGGTTGGACATTCTGTCCCTGATGGCCCCTTCTTGAAGGGGTGGTGGATCACGAGGCCATGGGGGTTTTCCCACGATGGGAGTTGTGAGAACCTCCCAATTGAAAAGTCTTCTGCAGGACAATTGAGACCTGTTGGTTGGCTCCAGGAAAATGATTCCGAGCAGGGTTCTAAGAATGGATGGCTGGATAGCCCACCTCGCATTCCAACTGACTCCACGTAACAAGACAGGTTAGATCTGCTGGATCTGGGGGAGCAACCGAGGAGGTTCAGTTCAAATGGACTCTCCCGTGGATGTGTCCTAATATGATTTTGCGTGTATTGAGACCTTGGAATGAAGCGGTGGCACTGGGGCCCTGAAGGGTTCTCCTAAAGAGAGGCTTTCACACAGCTCCATCGTGCAAGTTTCCCATGTGTAGATGAGATTTGTTCTTATGGGTGAGTCAAGAAACAGCCATATGCTGTTATTGAAATCCAGGCCTCTGAGGAGAGATGCCTGGAAACCCAACAATGGATCCGATAGGTGCCTAGGTGCCTGTTGATTCCTTTTTACCTCTGGGGACATCATTCTATGTGTCTGAGTGCAGGTAGGTGCTCAGATGGGCCCAGATTGCCCTGTTTGTCCTGGGAAGCCACAAATATTGGGATGGCTTCAGGGACTATGGAGGTTTATCCTCTTAGTAGGGTTGTGGCCATTGGAATGGGCACATACAATTCCCTTGGAGAGGGCAAGGACAGTCGTCAGGTTTGGCTCCAGGCGCCTGAGCCTGTAGGGTGTGTAGGCCAGGGCTGTTTGGACAGTTGTCTGAAAACACAAACATGGCTTATGTTTCGGGTCATAGGTATGGCAGGACTGATCTATAGACCATGAGGAGAACTCTTCGGGATATGAAAAAAGGGCGAGGGTGAGGCTCTTGTTCAAGTTTTTGTCTCTGGATAACGTGTCACTCTTGGTCGTGAAATTTCCGGTGACTTCATGGGAAATGGACGAGTCTTACTCTCTGGGGGTTTGGCCCCGTCCAAAACGTTTGGGGTCATTCTTTGGGATGGAAGAAGTCCGTTGTTCTGTTGTTGTTGATTTGTTTTGTTTTGTTTTTCAACCTCAGGTGTCCCACCAAATGGGGGATTCCAGAGTAGAGACCTGGGGCGGGGCGAGCATACAAACAGAAATCTGGTTAAAAATTGGGGCAAAGGACATGTCAAGCCCATTATGACATCTAATGGTCCACCCACTGAGAGGACGTACTAGAGGACAGTACTCATGCTGAGGGTCACAATGCATGTTTATGCCCTCATTTCACTCAAGAATGGGCGGGGCCTCAGGGTGAATGCTGGTTTCTCCTACACTGAACGTTGGACAACATGCCAACCACAAGGTTTCTTGCCGTGGGTAAGGAAGAGTTCTGATTTCTGCATCACAATCACCCCTGGGCAGTGATTGGAGATAAGGTCTCGGTTCTGAAGCCTGAAAACAGGTAGGGAAGAGATGATGACCTAAGGCCATGGCGGGGCTGATGTGCTCAGTGTGTGGTCAGCTGTCTGGGTGTTGGTCACGAGGTCCGGGCTCTTGTTGTTAGACAGTATATTAGTGCCCAGGTTAGAGTATAATTTTGGGGTGCATTCGAGTGCCGTGTAGGTTTTTCAGGATATGAAGAATGAGCGAGTCTGAGGCGCGTGCTCAGGCTTTTGTCTCTGGATTTGGTATCAGCGATATCCGTGGAAAGTTGGGGAGGCCTCATGGGCCATGGACGTATCTTGCTCTCTGTGGATTTGGCCCGATCCCAAATAGTTTTTCGTCACTCTGTGGGACAGGAGGACTCCTTTCAGGTTTGTTATCTCAGGTGTCCCACCAAAAGAGGAATTCTAAAGCAGAGCTCTGGGGAAAAGTGAAGGGAGAACCCGAACTATGGTTAAAATTTGGCATGGCAAGCCCAATATGGTGTCTCTCCATCCAGCCACTGAGAGGCCTTACCTGAGGACTGGGCTGAGGCTGAGGGTCACAATGTGTGTTTGTGACCAATGTGGCACGCAAGCATGGGCGGGGCCTCATGGCCAATGTGGCCCGCAAGCATGGGCGGAGCCTCATGGGCCACACTTCTTGCAACTACACTGAACCTTGGACAACATGCCAACCACAAGGTTTCTTGCCATGGGGAAAGAGTTTTGATTTCTGCATCATTTTCGAACCCGGGCCGTGATTGGAGATAAGGTCTAGGTTCTGAAGCCTGAAAACCGAGGTTGAGAAGAGATGACGACCTAAGGCCATGGCGGGTCAGATGTGCTCAGTGTGAGGCCAGCTGTCTGGGTGGGGCCAGGAGTTCCAGGCTCAGGCTGTCTCAGAAAGGGCATTAGTGCCCAGGTCAGCCAATATATTTGGGGTACAGCCGAATGGCGTGCAGGTTGATCCTCATTTGAGGTTTCTGGGTAGCCCCAGAGGTCAATGTTTTTCTTCTGGAGGGCAAGCAGAGTGCTGCATTGTAGTTCTGGATTGCCAAACTGGAGAGCTTTTGGGCCAGTATTCTGAGGACGGAAGTCTGAGAACCCAGGCTAGGCCAAAGTTTCTGGGTGAGGATATGGTAGGCACAATCTATAGACAGACCTTAATCGAGATCTCGTGCATCTGAAGTCAGGGTGACGATCAGACGATCGCCCAGGTCGGACATTCTGTCCCTGATGGCCCCTTCTTGAAGTGGGTTGGATCACGAGGCCATGGGGGTTTTCCCACGATGGGAGTTCTGAGAAGCTCCCAACTGCAATGATTCTTCTGCAGGACAATTGAGACCTGTTGGTTGGCTCCAGGACAACGATTCCAAGCAGGGTTCTAAGGATGGATGGCTGGGTAGCCCACCTCGCATTCCAATTGTCGCACTCAAGGATGGGCGGGGCCTCAGGATGAATGCTGGTTTCTCCTACACTGAACGTTGGACAACATGCCAACCACAAGACTCACTTGTCCTGCAGAATAATCTTTGCGTTTGGGAGCTTCTCACAACTCCCATCTAGGGAAAACTCCCATGGACCCGTGATCGACCACCCCTTCAAGAAGGGGCCATCAGGGACAGAATGTCCAACCTGAGCGATCGTGTGATCTTCGCCCTGACTTCAGATGCACGAGATCTCGAATCAGGTCTCACCCAGAAAACTAGACTTAGCTTGGGTTCTCTGACTTCCGTACTCAGACTACTGGCCCACAAGCCCTCCAGTTTGGCAATCCAGAACTACAATGCAGCACTCTGCCTGCCCTCCAGAAGAAAAACTTTGCCCTCTGGGGCTACCCAGAATCCCCCAATGAGGATAAACCGGCACGCCATTCGGCTGTAACCCAAATATATAGGCTGACCTGGGCACTAATGCCCTTTCTGACACAGCCTGAGCCTGGACATTCTGGCCCCACCCAGACAGCTGGCCGCACACTGAGCACATCGGATCCGCCATGGCCTTAGGTTGTCATCTCTTCTCAATCTCGGTTTTCAGGCTTCTGAACCTAGACCTTATCTCCAATCCTGGCCCGGGTTTGAAAATGATGTAGAAATCAGAACTCTTTCCCCATGGCAAGAAACCTTGTGGTTGGCAAGTTGTGCAAGGTTCAGTGTACTTGAAACCAATGTGATATGAGGCCACGCCCATGCTTGTGGGCCACATTGGTCACAAACACACATTGTGACCCTCAGCCTGAGCCCAGTCCTCAGGTAAGGCCTCTCAGTGGCTGGATGGAGAGACAGCATATTGGGCTTGCCATGCCACTAGACCCCAATTTTTAACCATAGTTCGGGATATCCCTTCAGTCTCCCCTAGGGCTCTGCTTTGGAATTCCTCTTTTGGTGGGACACCTGAGGTAACAAACCTGAAAGGAGTCCTCCAATCCCACAGATTTACGAAAAACAATTGGGATCGGGCCAAATCCACAGAGAGCAAGATTCGTCCATGGCCCATGACGCCTCCCCAACATTCCACGGCCATCGCTGATACAAAATCCAGAGACAAAAGCCTGAGCACACGCCTCAGACTCGGTCATTCTTCATATCCTGAAGAGTTCTTCAGATAAGAACCTACACGGCACTCGAATGCACCCAAAACATATAGTCAAACCTGGGCACTAATGCACTGTCGGACAACCTGAGCCCGGACCTCGTGACCAACACCCAGACAGCTGACCGCACACTGAGCATATCAGAACCGCCATGGCCTTAGGTCATCATCCTTTCCCTATCTCAGTTTTCAGGCTTCAGAAACAAAATTTTTCTCCAATTACAGCCCAGGGGTGACTGTGATGCAGAAACCAGAACTCTTCCTTACCCATGGCAAGAAACCTTGTGGTTGGTATGTTGTCCAACGTTCAGTGAAGGAGAAACCAGCATTCACCCTTAAGCCCCGCCCATTCTTGAGTGCGACGAGGGCATAAACACGCATTGTGATCCCCAGCGTGAGTCCTGTCCTCTAGTACGTCCTCTCAGTGGCTGGACCATTAGATGTCATAATGGGATTGACATGTCCCTAGGCCCCAATTTTTAACCAGATTTCTGGTTGTCCAGTCGCCCCTCCCCAGGGATCTAATCTGGAATCCCTCAAATTGTGGGAACCTGAGGTTGAAAAAAAAAACAAAACAAATCACAGCAACAGAAAACGGACATCTTCCCTCCCACAGAATGACCCCAAACTCTTTGGACAGGGCCAAACCCCCAGAGAGTAAGACTCGTCCATTTCCCATGAAGTCACCCGGAAATTTCACGACCATGTGTGACACGATATCCAGAGGTAAAAACTTGAGCAAGAGCCTCACACTCGCCCTTTTTTCATATCCCGAAGAGTTCTCCTCATGGTCTGTAGATCAGTCCTGCCATACCTATGACCCGAAACATAAGCCGTGTTTGTGTTTTCAGACAACTGTCCAAACAGCCCTGGCCTACACACCCTATAGGCTCAGGCCCCTGGAGCCAAACCTGACGACTGTGCTAGCCCTCTCCAAGGGAATTGTATGTGCCTATTCCAATGGCCACAACCCTACTAGTAGGATAAACCTCCAAATCCCTGAGGCTATACCAATATTTGTGACTTTCCAGGACAAACAGGGGCAATAAGGGCCAATTGGAGCACCTACCGGCACTCAGAACCGTAGACTGATGTCGACAGAGGTAAAGAGGAACGAACCGGTCCCTAGGCACCTATCGGTTCCATTGATTTGGATTCCAGGCATCTATCCTCAGAGGCCTGGATTTCAATAACAGCATATGGCTATTTCTAGACTCACCCATCAGAGCAAATCTCATCTACACATGGGAAACTTGCACGATGGAGCTGTGTGAAAGCCTCTCTTTAGGAGAACCCTTCAGGGCCCCAGTGCCACCGCTTCATTCCAAGGTCTCCATAGACACAAAATCATATTAGGACAAATCCACGGGAGAGTCCATTTCAACTCAGCCTCCTCGGTTGCTCCCACAGATCCAGCAGATCTAACCTGTCTTGTTGCTTGGAGACAATTGGAATGCCAGGTGGGCTACCCAGCCATCCATCCTTAGAACCCTGCTCGGAAACGTTGTCCTGGAGCCAACCACAAGGACTCAACTGTCCTGCAGAAGAATCATTGCAGTAGGGCCATCAGGGACAGAATCCAACCTGAGCGATTGTCTGATCCTCGCCCTGACTTCAGATGCTCGAGATCTCGATTCAGGTCTACAGATTGTGCCTGCCGTATCCTCACCCAGAAACCTAGGCCAAGCTTGGGTTCTCAGACTAACGTCCTCAGACTACTGGCCCACAAGCTCTCCAGTTTGGCAATCCAGAACTACAATGCAGCACTCGCCCGGCCCTCTAGAAGAAAAACATTGCCTTCTGGTGCTACCCTGAAACCCCCAATGAGGATCAAACTGCACGCCATTCGGCTGTACATCAAATATTTAGGCTGACCTGGGCACGAATCCCCTTTCTGACACAGCCTGAGCCTGGACCTCCTGGCCCCATCCAGACTGCTGGCCGCACACTGATCACATCGGACCCGCCATGGCCTTAGGTCGTCATCTCTTCTCAACCTCGATTTTCAGGCTTCAGAACCTAGACCTTATCTCCAATCACGGCCCGGGTTTGAAAATGATGCAGAAATCAGAACTCCTTCCCCATGGCAAGAAACCTTGTGGTTGGCATGTTTTCCAAGGTTCAGTGTCATTGAAACCAGTGAGGCCCATGAGGCCCCGCCCATGCTTGCAGACCACATTGGTCACAAACACACATTGTGACCCTCAGCCTGAGCCCAGTCCTCAGGTAAGGCCTCTCAGTGGCTGGATGGAGAGACAGCGTATTGGGCTTGCCATGCCCCTAGGCCCCAGTTTTTAACTGTAGTTCGGGTTGTGTCTTCACTATTCCCCAGGGCTCTGCTTTGCAATTCCTCTTTTGGTGGGACACCTGAGGTAACAAACCTGAAAGGAGTCCTCCAATCCCACAGATTGACGAAAAAAACAATTGGGATCGGGCCAAATCCACAGAGAGCAAGATTCGTCCATGGCCCATGAGGCCTCCCCAAAATTCCACGGCCATCGCTGATACAAAATCCAGAGACAAAAGCCTGAGCACGCGCCTCATATCCGCTCATTCTTCATATCCTGAAGAGTTCTTCAGATTAGAACCTACACGGCACTCAAATGCACCCAAAACATATAGTCTAACCTGGGTAATAATGCACTGTCTGACAACCTGAGCCCGGACCTCGTGACCAACACCCAGACAGCTGACCGCACACTGAGCACATCAGACCCGCCATGGCCTTAGGTCATCATCTCTTCCCTACCTCAGTTTTCAGGCTTCAGAACCTAGACCTTATCTCCAATCAATGCCCAGGGGTGACTGTGATGCAGAAATCAGAACTCTTCCTTACCCATGGCAAGAAACCTTGTGGTTGGCATGTTGTCCAACGTTCAGTTGTAGGAGAAACCAGCATTCACCCTGAGGCCCCCCGCCCATTCTTAAGTGCGATGAGGGCATAAACACGCATTGTGACCCTCAGCGTGAATCCTGTCCTCTCGTACGTCCTCTCAGTGGCTGGACCATTAGATGTCATAATGGGCTTGACATGTCCCTAGGCCCCAATTTTTAACCAGATTTCTGATTGTCCAGTCGCCCCTCCCCAGGGCTCTACTCTGGAATCCCTCATTTGGTGGGACACCTGAGTTTGAAAAACAAAACAAAACAAATCAACAGCAAGAACAACGGACTTCTTCCCTCCCACAGAATGACACCAAACTCTTAGGACGGGGCAAGACCCCCAGAGAGTAACACTCGCCCATTTCCCATGGAGTCACCCGGAAATTTCACGACCATGAGTGACACGATATCCAGAGATAAAAACTTGAACAAGAGCCTTATACTCGCCCTTTTTTCATATCCCGAAGAGTTCTCCTCATGGTCTGTAGATCAGTCCTGACATACCTATGACCCGAAACATAAGCCGAGTTTGTGTTTTCAGACAACTGTCCAAACAGCCCTGGCCTACACACCGTACAGGCTCAGGCCCCTGGAGCCATACGTGACGATTGTGCTTGCCCTCTCCAAAAGAATTGTGTTTGCCCATTGCAATGGCCACAACCCTACTAAGAGGATAAACCTCCCAATCTCTGAGGCCATCCCAATATTTGTGGCTTCCCAGGACAAACAGGTGCAATCTGGGCCCATCTGAGCACCTACCGGCACTCAGAACCGTAGACTGATATCCCCAGAGTTAAAAAGGAACGAACAGGCCCCTGGGCACCTATCGGATCCATTGCTTTTGTTTCCAGGAATCTCTCCTCAGAGGCCTGGATTTCAATAACAGCATATGGCTGTTTCTAGACTCACCCATCAGAACAAATCTCATCTACAAATGGGTAACTTGCACGATGGAGCTGTGTGAAAGCCTCACTTTAGGAGAACCCTTCAGGGCCCCAGTGCCACCGCTTCATTCCAAGGTCTCCATAGACAGAAAATCATATTAGGACACATCCACGAGAGAGTCCATTTCAACTCAGCCTCCTCGGTTGGTCCCCCAGATCCAGCAGATCTAACCTGTCTTCTTTCTTGGAGACAATTGGAATGCGAGGTGGGCTACCCAGCCATCCATCCTTAGAACCCTGCTCGGAATCGTTGTACTGGAGCCAACCAACAGGTCTCAATTGTCCTGCAGAAGAATCTTTGCAGTTGGGAGCTTCTCACAACTCCCATCGTGGGAAAACCACAATGGCCTCGTATTCCATCCTCCCCCCCTTCAGGAAGGGGGGATCAGGGGCAGAATATCCAAGCTTAGCGATCGTCTGATCCTTGCCCTGACTTCAGATGCACGAGATCTCGAATCAGGTCTCACCCAGAAAACTAGGCCTAGCTTGGGTTCTCAGACTTCCGTCCTCAGACTGCTGGCCCACAAGCCCTCCAGTTTGGCAATCCAGAACTACAATGCAGCACTCTGCCTGCCATCCAGAAGAAAAACTTTGCCCTCTGGGGCTACCCAGAAACCCCCAATGAGGATCAACCTGCACGCCATTCGGCTGTACCCCAAATATATAGGCTGACCTGGGCACTAATGCCCTTTCTGACACAGCCTGAACCTGGACCTCCTGGCCCCACCAAGACAGCTGGCCGCACACTGAGCACATCGGACCCGCCATGGCCTTAGGTTGTCATCTCTTCTCAATCTCGGTTTTCAGGCTTCTGAACCTAGTCCTTATCTCCAATCACGGCCCGGGTTTGAAAATGATGCAGAAATCAGAACTCTTTCCCCATGGCAAGAAACCTTGTGGTTGGCATGTTGTGCAAGGTTCAGTGTACTTGAAACCAATGTGATATGAGGCCCCTCCCATGCTTGTGGGCCACATTGGTCACAAACACACATTGTGACCCTCAGCCTGAGCCCAGTCCTCAGGTAAGGCCTCTCAGTGGCTGGATGGAGACAGCATATTGGGCTTGCCATGCCACTAGACCCCAATTTTTAAACCATAGTTCGGGATATCCCTTCAGTCTTCCCTAGGGCTCTGCTTTGGAATTCCTCTTTTGGTGGGACACCTGAGGTAACAAACCTGAAAGGAGTCCTCCAATCCCACAGATTTACGAAAAACAATTGGGATCGGGCCAAATCCACAGAGAGCAAGATTCGTCCATGGCCCATGACGCCTCCCCAACATTCCACGGCCATCGCTGATACAAAATCCAGAGACAAAAGCCTTAGCACGCGCCTCAGACTCGGTCATTCTTCATATCCTGAAGAGTTCTTCAGATAAGAACCTACACGGCACTCGAATGCACCCAAAACATATAGTCTAACCTGGGCACTAATTCACTGTCGGACAACCTGAGCCCGGACCTCGTGACCAACACCTAGACAGCTGACCGCATACTGAGCATATCAGAACCGCCATGGCCTTAGGTCATCATCTTTTCCCTATCTCAATTATCAGGCTTCAGAACAAAATTTATCTCCAATTACAGCCCAGGGGTGACTGTGATGCAGAAATCAGAACTCTTCCTTACCCATGGCAAGAAACCTTGTGGTTGGTATGTTGTCCAACGTTCAGTGAAGGAGAAACCAGCATTCACTCTGAGGCCCCGCCCATTCTTGAGTGCAACGAGGGCATAAACACGCATTGTGACCCCCAGCGTGAGTCCTGTCCTCTAGTACGTCCTCTCAGTGGCTGGACCATTAGATGTCATAATGGGCTTGACATGTCCCTAGGCCCCAATTTTTAACCAGATTTCTGGTTGTCCAGTCGCCCCTCCCCAGGGCTCTACTCTGGAATCCCTCATTTTGTGGGACACCTGAGGTTGAAAAAAAAAAAACAAATCAAATCAACAGCAACAGAAAACGGACTTCGTCCATCCCACAGAATGACCCCAAACTCTTTGGACGGGGCCACACCCCCAGAGAGTAAGAATCGTCCATTTCCCATGAAGTCACCCGGAAATTTCACGACCATGAGTGACACGATATCCAGAGATAAAAACTTGAGCAAGAGCCTCACACTCGCCCTTTTTTCATATCCCGAAGAGTTCTCCTCATGTTCTGTAGATAAGTCCTGCCATACCTATGACCCGAAACATAAGCCATGTTTGTGTTTTCAGACAACTGTCCAATCAGCCCTGGCCTACACACCCTATAGGCTCAGGCCCCTGGAGCCAAACCTGACGACTGTGCTAGCCCTCTCCAAGGGAATTGTATGTGCCCATTCCAATGGCCACAACCCTACTCATAGGATAAACCTCCAAATCCCTGAGGCTATACCAATATTTGTGACTTCCCAGGACAAACAGGGGCAATCAGGGCCAGTTGGAGCACCTACCGGCACTCAGAACCGTAGACTGATGTCCCCAGAGGTAAAAAGGAACGAACAGGCCCCTTGGCACCTATCGGTTCCATTGGTTTGGATTCCAGGCATCTCTCCTCAGAGGCCTGGATTTCAATAACAGCATATGGCTGTTTCTAGACTCACCCATCAAAACAAATCTCATCTACAAATGGGAAACTTGCACGATGGAGCTGTGTGAAAGCCTCACTTTAGGAGAACCCTTCATGGCCCCAGTGCCACCGCGTCATTCCAAGGTCTCCATAGACAGAAAATCATATTAGGACACATCCACGGGAGAGTCCATTTCAACTCAGCCTCCTCGGTTGGTCCCCCAGATCCAGCAGATCTAACCTGTCTTCTTTCTTGGAGACAATTGGAATGCGAGGTGGGCTACCCAGCCATCCATCCTTAGAACCCTGCTCGGAATCGTTGTACTGGAGCCAACCAACAGGTCTCAATTGTCCTGCAGAAGAATCTTTGCAGTTGGGAGCTTCTCACAACTCCCATCGTGGGAAAACCACAATGGCCTCGTATTCCATCCTCCCCCCCTTCAGGAAGGGGCGATCAGGGGCAGAATGTCCAAGCTGAGCGATCGTCTGATCCTTGCCCTGACTTCAGATGCACGAGATCTCGAATCAGGTCTCACCCAGAAAACTAGGCCTAGCTTGGGTTCTCAGACTTCCGTCCTCAGACTGCTGGCCCACAAGCCCTCCAGTTTGGCAATCCAGAACTACAATGCAGCACTCTGCCTGCCATCCAGAAGAAAAATTTTGCCCTCTGGGGCTACCCAGAAACCCCCAATGAGGATCAACCTGCACGCCATTCGGCTGTACCCCAAATATATAGGCTGACCTGGGCACTAATGCCCTTTCTGACACAGCCTGAACCTGGACCTCCTGGCCCCACCAAGACAGCTGGCCGCACACTGAGCACATCGGACCCGCCATGGCCTTAGGTTGTCATTTCTTCTCAATCTCGGTTTTCAGGCTTCTGAACCTAGTCCTTATCTCCAATCACGGCCCGGGTTTGAAAATGATGCAGAAATCAGAACTCTTTCCCCATGGCAAGAAACCTTGTGGTTGGCATGTTGTGCAAGGTTCAGTGTACTTGAAACCAATGTGATATGAGGCCCCGCCCATGCTTGTGGGCCACATTGGTCACAAACACACACATTGTGACCCTCAGCCTGAGCCCAGTCCTCAGGTAAGGCCTCTCAGTGGCTGGATGGAGACAGCATATTGGGCTTGCCATGCCACTAGACCCCAATTTTTTAACCATAGTTCCGGATATCCCTTCAGTCTTCCCTAGGGCTCTGCTTTGGAATTCCTCTTTTGGTGGGACACCTGAGGTAACAAACCTGAAAGGAGTCCTCCAATCCCACAGATTTACGAAAAACAATTGGGATCGGGCCAAATCCACAGAGAGCAAGATTCGTCCATGGCCCATGACGCCTCCCCAACATTCCACGGCCATCGCTGATACAAAATCCAGAGACAAAAGCCTTAGCACGCGCCTCAGACTCGGTCATTCTTCATATCCTGAAGAGTTCTTCAGATAAGAACCTACACGGCACTCGAATGCACCCAAAACATATAGTCTAACCTGGGCACTAATGCACTGTCGGACAACCTGAGCCCGGACCTCGTGACCAACACCCAGACAGCTGACCGCACACTGAGCATATCAGAACCGCCATGGCCTTAGGTCATCATCTTTTTCCCTATCTCAATTATCAGGCTTCAGAACAAAATTTTTCTCTCCAATTACAGCCCAGGGGTGACTGTGATGCAGAAATCAGAACTCTTCCTTACCCATGGCAAGAAACCTTGTGGTTGGTATGTTGTCCAACGTTCAGTGAAGGAGAAACCAGCATTCACTCTGAGGCCCCGCCCATTCTTGAGTGCGACGAGGGCATAAACACGCATTGTGACCCCTAGCGTGAGTCCTGTCCTCTAGTACGTCCTCTCAGTGGCTGGACCATTAGATGTCATAATGGGCTTGACATGTCCCTAGGCCCCAATTTTTAACCAGATTTCTGGTTGTCCAGTCGCCCCTCCCCAGGGCTCTACTCTGGAATCCCTCATTTTGTGGGACAACTGAGGTTGAAAAAAAAAAACAAATCAAATCAACAGCAACAGAAAACGGACTTCGTCCATGCCACAGAATGACCCCAAACTCTTTGGACGGGGCCACACCCCCAGAGAGTAAGAATCGTCCATTTCCCATGAAGTCACCCGGAAATTTCACGACCATGAGTGACACGATATCCAGAGATAAAAACTTGAGCAAGAGCCTCACACTCGCCCTTTTTTCATATCCCGAAGAGTTCTCCTCATGGTCTGTAGATCAGTCCTGCCATACCTATGACCCGAAACATAAGCCATGTTTGTGTTTTCAGACAACTGTCCAAACAGCCCTGGCCTACACACCCTATAGGCTCAGGCCCCTGGAGCCAAACCTGACGACTGTGCTAGCCCTCTCCAAGGGAATTGTATGTGCCCATTCCAATGGCCACAACCCTACTCATAGGATAAACCTCCAAATCCCTGAGGCTATACCAATATTTGTGACTTCCCAGGACAAACAGGGGCAATCAGGGCCAATTGGAGCACCTACCGGCACTCAGAACCGTAGACTGATGTCCCCAGAGGTAAAAAGGAACGAACAGGCCCCTTGGCACCTATCGGTTCCAATGGTTTGGATTCCAGGCATCTCTCCTCAGAGGCCTGGATTTCAATAACAGCATATGGCTGTTTCTAGACTCACCCATCAAAACAAATCTCATCTACAAATGGGAAACTTGCACGATGGAGCTGTGTGAAAGCCTCACTTTAGGAGAACCCTTCAGGGCCCCAGTGCCACCGCGTCATTCCAAGGTCTCCATAGACAGAAAATCATATTAGGACACATCCACGGGAGAGTCCATTTCAACTCAGCCTCCTCGGTTGTTCCCCCAGATCCAGCAGATCTAACCTGTCTTCTTTCTTGGAGGCAATTGGAATGCGAGGTGGGCTACCCAGCCATCCATCCTTAGAACCCTGCTCGGAATCGTTGTACTGGAGCCAACCAACAGGTCTCAATTGTCCTGCAGAAGAATCTTTGCAGTTGGGAGCTTCTCACAACTCCCATCGTGGGAAAACCACAATGGCCTCGTATTCCATCCTCCCCCCCTTCAGGAAGGGGCGATCAGGGGCAGAATGTCCAAGCTGAGCGATCGTCTGATCCTTGCCCTGACTTCAGATGCACGAGATCTCGAATCAGGTCTCACCCAGAAAACTAGGCCTAGCTTGGGTTCTCAGACTTCCGTCCTCAGACTGCTGGCCCACAAGCCCTCCAGTTTGGCAATCCAGAACTACAATGCAGCACTCTGCCTGCCATCCAGAAGAAAAACTTTGCCCTCTGGGGCTACCCAGAAACCCCCAATGAGGATCAACCTGCACGCCATTCGGCTGTACCCCAAATATATATCCCTCATTTTGTGGGACAACTGAGGTTGAAAAAAAAAAACAAATCAAATCAACAGCAACAGAAAACGGACTTCGTCCATGCCACAGAATGACCCCAAACTCTTTGGACGGGGCCACACCCCCAGAGAGTAAGAATCGTCCATTTCCCATGAAGTCACCCGGAAATTTCACGACCATGAGTGACACGATATCCAGAGATAAAAACTTGAGCAAGAGCCTCACACTCGCCCTTTTTTTCATATCCCGAAGTGTTCTCCTCATGGTCTGTAGATAAGTCCTGCCATACCTATGACCCGAAACATAAGCCATGTTTGTGTTTTCAGACAATTGGAATGCCAGGTGGGCTACCCAGCCATCCATCCTTAGAACCCTGCTCGGAAACGTTGTCCTGGAGCCAACCACAAGAACTCAACTGTCCTGCAGAAGAATCTTTGCAGTAGGGCCATCAGGGACAGAATCCAACCTGAGCGATCGTCTGATCCTCGCCCTGACTTCAGATGCTCGAGATCTCGATTCAGGTCTATAGATTGTGCCTGCCGTATCCTCACCCAGAAACCTAGGCCAAGCTTGGGTTCTCAGACTAACGTCCTCAGACTACTGGCCCACAAGCTCTCCAGTTTGGCAATCCAGAACTACAATGCAGCACTCGCCCGGCCCTCTAGAAGAAAAACATTGCCTTCTGGTGCTACCCTGAAACCCCCAATGAGGATCAAACTGCACGCCATTCGGCTGTACACCAAATATTTAGGCTGACATGGGCACGAATGCCCTTTCTGACACAGCCTGAGCCTGGACCTCCTGGCCCCATCCAGACTGCTGGCCGCACACTGATCACATCGGACCCGCCATGGCCTTAGGTCGTCATCTCTTCTCAACCTCGATTTTCAGGCTTCAGAACCTAGACCTTATCTCCAATCACGGCCCGGGTTTGAAAATGATGCAGAAATCAGAACTCCTTCCCCATGGCAAGAAACCTTGTGGTTGGCATGTTTTCCAAGGTTCAGTGTCATTGAAACCAGTGAGGCCCATGAGGCCCCGCCCATGCTTGCAGACCACATTGGTCACAAACACACATTGTGACCCTCAGCCTGAGCCCAGTCCTCAGGTAAGGCCTCTCAGTGGCTGGATGGAGAGACAGCGTATTGGGCTTGCCATGCCCCTAGGCCCCAGTTTTTAACTGTAGTTCGGGTTGTGTCTTCACTATTCCCCAGGGCTCTGCTTTGCAATTCCTCTTTTGGTGGGACACCTGAGGTAACAAACCTGAAAGGAGTTCTCCCATCCCACAGATTGACGAAAAACAATAGGGATCCACAGAGAGCAATATTCGTCCATGGCCCATGATGCCTCGCCAACATTCCACGGCCATCGCTGATACAATATCCAGAGACAAAAGCCTGAGCACGCGCCTCATACCCGCTCATTCTTCATATCCTGAAGAGTTCTTCAGATTAGAACCTACACGGCACTCGAATGCACCCAAAATATATAGTCTAACCTGGGTACTAATGCACTGTCTGACAACCTGAGCCCGGACCTCGTGACCAACACCCAGACAGCTGACCGCACACTGAGCACATCAGACCCGCCATGGCCTTAGGTCATCATCTCTTCCCTACCTCAGTTTTCAGGCTTCAGAACCTAGACCTTATCTCCAATCAATGCCCAGGGGTGACTGTGATGCAGAAATCAGAACTCTTCCTTACCCATGGCAAGAAACCTTGTGGTTGGCATGTTGTCCAATGTTCAGTGTAGGAGAAACCAGCATTCACCCTGAGGCCCCGCCCATTCTTAAGTGCGATGAGGGCATAAACACGCATTGTGACCCTCAGCGTGAATCCTGTCCTCTAGTACGTCCTCTCAGTGGCTGGACCATTAGATGTCCTAATGGGCTTGACATGTCCCTAGGCCCCAATTTTTAACCAGATTTCTGGTTGTCCAGTCGCCCCTCCACAAGGCTCTACTCTGGAATCCCTCATTTGGTGGGACACCTGAGTTTGAAAAACAAAACAAAACAAATCAAAAGCAAGAACAACGGACTTCTTCCCTCCCACAGAATGACACCAAACTCTTAGGACGGGGCAAGACCCCCAGAGAGTAAGACTCGTCCATTTCCCATGGAGTCACCCGGAAATTTCACGATCATGAGTGACACGATATCCAGAGATAAAAACTTGAGCAAGAGCCTTACACTCGCCCTTTTTTCATATCCCGAAGAGTTCTCCTCATGGTCTGTAGATCAGTCCTGCCATACCTATGACCCGAAACATAAGCCGAGTTTGTGTTTTCAGACAACTGTCCAAACAGCCCTGGCCTACACACCGTACAGGCTCAGGCCCCTGGAGCCATACGTGACGATTGTGCTTGCCCTCTCCAAAAGAATTGTGTTTGCCCATTGCAATGGCCACAACCCTACTAAGAGGTTAAACCTCCCAATCTCTGAGGCCATCCCAATATTTGTGGCTTCCCAGGACAAACAGGTGCAATCTGGGCCCATCTGAGCACCTACCGGCACTCAGAACCGTAGACTGATATCCCCAGAGTTAAAAAGGAACGAACAGGCCCCTGGGCACCTAACGGATCCATTGCTTTTGTTTCCAGGCATCTCTCCTCAGAGGCCTGGATTTCAATAACATCATATGGCTGTTTCTAGACTCACCCATCAAAACAAATCTCATCTACAAATGGGAAACTTGCACGATGGAGCTGTGTGAAAGCCTCACTTTAGGAGAACCCTTCAGTGCCCCAGTGCCACCGCGTCATTCCAAGGTCTCCATAGACAGAAAATCATATTAGGACACATCCACGGGAGAGTCCATTTCAACTCAGCCTCCTCGGTTGCTCCTCAGATCCAGCAGATCTAACCTGTCTTCTTTCTTGGAGACAATTGGAATGCGAGGTGGGCTACCCAGCCATCCATCCTTAGAACCCTGCTCGGAATCGTTGTACTGGAGCCAACCAACAGGTCTCAATTGTCCTGCAGAAGAATCTTTCAGTTGGGAGCTTCTCACAACTCCCATCGTGGGAAAACCACCATGGCCTCGTATTCCATCCTCCCCCCCTTCAGGAAGGGGCGATCAGGGGCAGAATGTCCAAGCTGAGCGATCGTCTGATCCTTGCCCTGACTTCAGATGCACGAGATCTAGAATCAGTTCTCACCCAGAAAACTAGGCCTAGCTTGGGTTCTCAGACTTCCGTCCTCAGACTACTGGCCCACAAGCCCTCCAGTTTGGCAATCCAGAACTACAATGCAGCACTCTGCCTGCCCTCCAGAAGAAAAACTTTGCCCTATGGGGCTACCCAGAAACCCCCAATGAGGATCAACCTGCACGCCATTCGGCTGTACCCCAAATATATAGGCTGACCTGGGCACTAATGCCCTTTCTGACACAGCCTGAGCCTGGACCTCCTGGCCCCACCCAGACAGCTGGCCGCAACTGAGCACATCTGACCCGCCATGGCCTTAGGTCGTCATCTGTCGCTCTCGGCCTACAAGAACGACCCGCAGACGAGTTGAGTTGCAAGCTTCTTTTTTAATAATGGCGGCCGCCCGCAAACCAAGCACACAGCGATATTTATGCACGCGCGTTCACCCCCCCCTCGCCCAATCACAATGCCGTGCACGCAGCGTCCTCTTGGCACTCTTATGTAACCATACAGGGCTCTATTGTTCTCTAGCGGTGATCATGCGTTTCTTTCTTGGCTCCTGGTGCTGCTCATGCGTTAGCCACGAGCGCACACACATCCTCCTAAAACAATTATTCTTAATTCCTCAATCTACAGGCACTGCCGTCTACGTGAATCCTTGCATCTGCTGAATGGCTCTCCACAGCTCCCCCTTTTTTATTGTTTATATGGCAGGGATCGTGCCTGTCTTAGGTTGCCAATCCCCAGCACACATGCTTACCCATCATTGGGTACTCCCCCTGGCCGAGGAGCCCCTGTCTTAGGTTGCTATGGTGAGGGATCAGTCTTACCCGTCTTTGGGTACCGACCCAGCATACTAAGCCATATTTGGGGGGGGCAGGTGCCAGCCTCCAGAGCCATCATGGCTTAGACCAAAGCCCGTTGCTGTAGCCGTTGTTGTCGTGCGATGCATTGTAGAAGGAGCACTTGAGCCAGAATCATCATCATAATCAGGGCTCCTATGCCTGCCCAGTTTTTGAGGAATGAGACTGATTGTTATAACATACTAACCAAATCGCTGACGGAGCCAAGAGATACCTGGGTGGCATTCAAGGTGACATTCTGAGCCCACCACGGTTGATTAGTTGATGGTTACGTATGATGGCTCTTAACTTATAAACTTCTGCGAGTATAATTTTAACTGCACAAGCAAGAGGCACATGAAAAGAACAATTACCACTAGCACTCCTATAATTGTTCCTACAACATACCATGCGTGCGTCAGGGAAGGGAAGTGAGAAAACAAGGAGCTTACAAAGTTTTCAGCAAGCTGAGCAACAGTTAACTTGGCATGAGGAGCTTCTTCAATATCTAATATTTCTTGATGTAATTGCAACAGATCAAGGGATAGATTAGAGTTAGACCATACCCCCTCGAGATGGCGTTGTACTCGGTCCCACGAAGTCTCAGAGGCATTATATTTTTTAGAGGTTACACAAATCCAGTGATAATCGCTATGACACCGGATCCTGGTGCGCAATTTTAAGCTCTGAATTTCCTCCCCTAGAAATCTAACAGTATCATATAGTGCATTTAACCGGGTTTCAATCCTTTTATCTATATCTTCCTGAATTCCCAGCACGACAGAAGTGTTATGTGCGAGCTGATCCACAGTATCAGCAGTATGCACAGCCTGAGCAAGGGACACAGACGCTGTGGTAGCTGTTGCAATTAGGGTGATTAAGGAGACTATCCCGAGTAACAACAATCCTAGCTCTCGTCGGGGTCGGCTTAGGGCAGCCTGTACATGCTCCCACAACTCTAAGCCGGGGTTAGAATACCATGGTTTGGAGATATTAACTGGGATCATAATAAATGGGGGCTGTTTTACCACGAATAATCCATCGCCTGGCAGCACTCCTCGAATACAATTTGTTAGGGTACAGTTATAACAAGAGAAATGATAAGTGGCATTTTCCTTTTTTACTGTAAGGTTTCCTACAACTAGCATGAATGGATGGGGCATGCAGGCTTGGGGGTATCTGAGTATTTGTCCAATATTCTCATATCCAAATATGGTCTTAGCGTTACTGGTTTGCGGGACAAGGAGTGTGGCGCCTCCAAAGGCGGCAATAAGTTTCCAAATCTCAGTTTGCACCGGATAGCCACGTTGAGGAGTGAGAATTGGGGGTATTTTTTGACGGCATTCAGGACATCCGGAAGATATTATAGGCCCCCAATCCCAAAGCTCAAATCTATCCTCTAGTGAGTACTTAATAGCTTTTTGTCCTAGGCAGAGCCTCTCCAGGGTACTCCAATCCCCTTAGCTATACTTAAGTTAGCTGCACAAAGTGGAATATCCCGTGGGGCTATACCAGAAGTCACTATGGTGCTATAGGTAGTGTCAAGGCCAGCTATACTCACACCACTATAACCAGATCGCGGGGAAACACTTAAACAGCGTGGTATTGTGCGCTTCATCGCAAAGCATATGGGATATACATCAGAATAGCCCTTGTAAGATATGGCAGCCTGCTGTGGCCGGAGATGAACAGAAGAGGGAGGGCCTAGCAAGGCAGTATCATTAACATATACAGGAATAGAACTCACATCCCAACCCACGGGCTGTAACAGGGGTGGTTCGGGGACGTATGCCCAATATAATGAGCCCTGGGCTGCCAACACCTGTTGCATAAAAATAAGCGTCAGTAGCAAACATGAGTTCGGGTGAGAAGAATGCACTCTATGCTGAGCCATTTGAAGAAGGGCCTGAAGCTGGGCAGTCTCTTGTCTCGGCCACAGTTGAACTGGCTCCGCCTTCATGGGAACAGGCTGCAGGACAGTCGTCGTCACTATCATCATCATCACCAGCATCCTCCACAGGTTCCACGGCCACCAGCCTGGTGAGGCATTCCGGCACCCAGAGTGGAGCAGGCGCATCCTGTGGGAAAACACAAAGGGAACCTCGGTGCCACCGAAGCACCGGGTCAGGTCCCTTCCATCAGCCAGTAAGGACATCTTTCCATTTCACCATTGACTGCTGCATTTTCTGTTGGCCCCAATGACGTTCCGCGGCCGAAGTGCCGTCCTTGTCAACCGTGAGAAAATTTAAAATAAAGGTGACCAGATTGGTGAGGTCATTGGGTGTATGATACTCCTCTCCAATTCCCCCTTTTTGTATTTTTTGCAAGGTAGTTTTAAAGGTCAGGTGTGCGCGTTCCACAATGCCCTGGCCTTGAGGATTATATGGTATGCCTGTAACATGCTGGATATTGTAGCAGGCCATGAAGCTGCGAAAGCCTGCAGAAGTGTAAGCAGGGGCATTGTCTGTTTTCAAGTGCTTTGGCACTCCCCAGCAGGCAAAACTGCACAGGCAATGGGACATCACATTTTTGATAATTTCCCCTCACAAGGGGGTCGCGCTAACAATCCCCGAGCAAGTGTCTACACTTAAATGGACGTATCTTTGTTGTCGGAAGGAAGGAACATGGTTTACATCCATTTGCCATAGATGGTTAGGTAAGAGCTCTTTGGGATTTACCCCTAGGGAGGGCATAGGCAAATGTGTTACACACAATTACCACAAGACTTCACGATGTCTCGTGCATCAGCTCTTGAGATGTTAAAACGCATCTTTAAAGTTTGGGCATTGACATGCCACCTTTTATGATAGGTTCTCGCGTCTTCCAAGGCGCTACAGACATGAAAGCGTGCGGCCGTGTCAGCTATTCGGTTTCTCTTAGCCATAGGCCCTGGGAGGTCTGAGTGTGCTCTGAGATGTCCGATATAAAAAGGGGCACCGCGAGAGAGAGAATGAGGTCTTGCAATTCAATCAGCAGGGAGGAAATTTCTGATTGACTGGCTGAGATAATGGCAGTCTCAACAGATCTGGTAGCTACAACTGCATATTTACTGTCTGAAATAATATTGATAGGCTGATTTTGAAACCTTTGTAAAACACACATAATTACCAACAATTCAGTTCTTTGAGCTGAGGTTGATGGCACAACAACCGGAATTACCTCTCCTTCCACCACGTAGGCACCAGTTCCAGATTTGCTACCATCTGTAAACACCATGAGGGCATCAACCAATGGCTCTAATCGGCAGGATTTAGGCCATATGAGGGGTGTATTTTTTGTAAAATCCAATTAGGGGGTGTGAGGGATAATGATTATCAAATGTGACAGGATAAGCGATCGTCAAAATGGCCCAATCATCATTTTCATGTGTTAGAATGTTCACTTGGGTTTTGTCATAAGGGACTATACACGCATCGGGCAGTCTCCCGAGGACCTGTATGCTAGCTTTGAATATTTTGCTTGCTATCATAGCTACAGCTGTAGCATACGGGGTGATGACACGGCTAAGATTATGGGGCAGGTAAATCCATAACAGGGGTCCTCCCTGCCATAGTGCTCCTGTGGGTTATCCAGGGGACGGGATAACTACGGCATTTATAGGCTTTTCCGGGTCACATCTATCTGCTGCTGTTATGGCTAGTCTGCTTTCAACCAACTGTAATGATCTAATGGCAGCTGGGGTAAGAGTTCTTGGGGAGTCTAATTTAGAATCTCCAGGCAGGATATCAAATAAGGGTTTCAATTGTGCTGTTGTGATTTTTATATATGGTCGGATCCAATTAATGTCTCCTAGAAGTTTCTGGAAGTCATTCAATGTGTGCAGGTGATCCCTACGGATCTGGGCCAATGGAGGTTTTACTGTTGCGTTAGAGAGCTGCATACCAAGGTATTTCTGTAGGTTTCCTGCTTGGATCTTTTCAGGGGATATAGTTAGTTCCCACTCTGCCAATTGCTTCTGTAGGAAAGTTAGAGCCGAGGGCAGAGACCTCTCATCTGGCCCACAGATCAGGATGTCATCCATATAGTGATAACAAAGTAGGTTTGGAAATGCTTTTCGAAAAGGTTCCAATGCTCGACTCACATACAACTGACATAAGGTGGGGCTATTAGCCATCCCTTGAGGGAGTACTCTCCATTCATATCTTTGATCTGGCTCAGCATGATTAATGGATGGCTGAGTAAAGGCAAAGCGCTCCATATCCACAGGGTGTAAAAGGAATGGAGAAGAAACAGTCTTTGATATCTATTATGATAGAGGGCCAATTTTTGGGTAACGCTGTCACGACTGGGAGCCCCAACTGAAGGGGTCCCATGACCTGCATTTGACCATTAATTTGTCGCAGGTCATGTAACAATCGCCATTTGCCTGATTTCTTTTTTATCACAAATATGGGAGTATTCCACGGGGACGTGGATTCTTGAAGGTGTCCTGCTTTGAGTTGTTCTTGGACTAATTCTCTTGCCGCTTGTAGCTTGTCTTTTGTTAAAGGCCACTGAGGCACCCAGCGCGGCTCCTGTTGTTTCCAAGTTATTCGAATTGCCTCAGTGGCCGCAAGGAAAAACCCTGACCTCCCATGGAAGGGGGATCGGGATCTCCCTGGCCCTTGGCTCCAAGGCCCTGGCCAGGCTTACATCCCATGTTCCTCATTATGATTTGGGAGGCCCCACTATACAGTTTTTCAGTAGTAAGTCTAATATCCATCTGCTCCAGCACATCGCGTCCCCACAGAGAATCGGGGGTGGCACAAACATACGGTTGGAAAATGCCTTTATGTCCCTCCTCATCTTCCCAATCTAAGGATGCGGCACTAATATCTGGGCTGGTAGCTACCCCTAATCCTCGGAGGGTTTGATTAGCCTTAATCAGGGCCCAGGCTTTTGGCCAATCTAGATGATTGATAATACTTTTGTCTGCTCCTGTATCTAGGAGCCCCCAGAATGGTCTTCCTCTGATCCTTAATTTAAGCATGGGCCTCTCTTTCATGCCCATGGTAAGGCACGCGAGGGAAGATTCTGTGGATCCTAGGCCACCTTTCCTCGCCTGGCCTGTGGATGGATATTTTTCGTGATCGCTGGGCAAAATTAAGAGCTGTGCGACCCTATCCCCTGGATTTATAATGTTAATACCCCTCGGAGATGAAATCAGAATTTTAACCTCCCCTTCGAAATCGGGATCAATGACTCCCGGGTGGACCTGAAGTCCCCGCATAGTGGAGGAGCTCCTACCAAGGAGGAGCCCCACCGTTCCTTTTGGAGGCCCTCCATGCAGGTCAGATGGCACGGCCTGCACTCCCATTTCAGGCGTTAGGACCATTCGGGTGGTGGCACAGACGTCAAGTCCGGCAGAACCTGTTGTGGCTCTCCTGGGCCCTGCGTGGATTGACTCCCCTGATCGGAGGGTGGGAAAACCCATCGCGGCTTGGTAGGCAGGGACATTGCCACCCCGTACATTTGATTCGGGCCCCAGGGGGTGGGGCCCTGCCTCCCGTTTTTTGAACTCCCCCAGTTGTTAGAAGGCAACGGGTTCCCCTCAGTGTCCTCCATGGAGCGACATTCATGTGCCCAGTGATTTCCCTTCCTACATCGCGGGCAACGCTGAGGCTTTAAGCCTCCTGGCGGTACTTTTGGGTGCGCTTTTCCAGTCTGGGTTCCACGCTGCGGGCAATTCCTCTTAACGTGTCCTTCCTGGCCACATTGAAAGCATCCTTTGGGGCGGACTCCTTCCTGGCCGTACATGGCTTGTGCGAAAGCCGCTGCCATAACCTGTCCTTGAATTATAGGCCCCGTTATATCTCTACAGACTTTGATGTAGGCTGATAAGTCCTTTGATCTCCAGGGTCTGATAGCCTCTCTACACCATTTATTGGCATTCTCATAGGCTAACTGCTTGATAAGTGGCATTGCTGTATCAACATCCCCGAACATTCTACCTGCGGTCTGTATCAACCTGTCCACAAAATCAGCATAGGGCTCGTTGGGCCCTTGCAATACTTTGGATAATTGGCCTTGCAAGTCTCCTGCCCCTCTCAAAGTCTTCCAAGCCTTGAGGGCTGCCGTGGCTACCTGTTGATACACCGCAGGGGGGTATGTACTCTGCACATGGGCCCCAAGGTATGGACCCGTGCCCGTCAGCATTTCCAAACTCCACTGTGGGTTACCTGCGGCCACATTTCTCCGAGCTGTGTCCTGACAATTGTCCTGATTTTGGATTTTCCATTCTAGATATTGTCCTCCACTTAATACCGCTCTGGTCAAGTTAGCCCAATCCTCAGGAGTGAGGTAAAGTGTTCCCAGCGACTCCACAAGGGAGACAGTGAAAGCTGCCTGGGGTCCATAGGCACTGACTGCCTCCTTAAGCTGCTTTACCAACTTGAAATCTAGTGGCTGGTGGTACCTTTGCTGATTCTGATCTTCTAACACTGGAAAAAAAGCCTTTTCCGGGCCAAGGACCTCTCACCAATTTTCCGCGGTACAGCCCGAACAATAGCACGTCTTGGCGCAGATGGGCCTATAAGGCGGGGGCCACTCATGGGGTGGCGCCATGGGGCTAGAATGCGGAAGCGGTGTAACTTCCGTTTTTAATTTCGACTGCGCCACAACTGCGGCTTCCGCCCCTGCTTTCAGCTGCGCCATTACTTCTCCCTGCACTCTTTAATTCTCCTAATGCCTTTTGCAATTCCGCCTTCTTTTCCTCAAGTTGCTGCCTCACGGTCTCCAAGTCTGTCTGGAGACCGGGAGATTCCCTTTTCTTGTTACTTGCCTCTATCTTTCCTAGCTCCTGTAACTCGCGTTCGGACATCCCTTCTGATCTTTCGCTTTCGGATTCAGAATCTCTGGAGGAGCCCTTACGGGACTCTTCCTTCATTTGCTCAAGGACTTTGCCCCCCTGTTGTACAGCTCGCTGCAAGGGCCCTCGGGGGGATTGCAAACATACCTTCACAAAGGACCACACAGCTAGAGTCCCCGGGGATGTAGAGGGGCAGCGTTTTAAGTCCTCACCCAGGTTTTCCCATTGTGGTACATTTAGGAGCCCTTCTTCTATAAACCAGGGGGCAATCTCTTCTACTTCTTTCAAAAAGACCCTCGCTGTTTTTGCCTTTAAGGGGGTACCGTTCGTCTTGAGGACATCTTTTAAGGAGTCCTACAAGCGAGCAAGATCGTTCCACATTCCGAGGAAACTTACCTTATCGTCCCCGTAGAATGTCACAAGCAACTTAACGTCCGATCGTCTACGGGGAACCTCCCTGTCAACAGACAGTTATTGGTGCACTCTTTACCTTATCGTTGCTCTTACCTCGATCCTCGTTCTGCATCTAAATGTAGGGGTCCCGGGTTTTCGGCACCAGTTGTCGCTCTCGGCCCGCAAGAACGACCAGCAGACGAGGTGAGTGGCAAGCTTCTTTTTTAATAATGGCGGCCGCCCGCAAACCAAGCACACAGCGATATTTATGCACGCGCGTTCACCCCCCCCTCGCCCAATCACAATGCCACGCATGCAGCGTCCTCGTGGCACTCTTATGTAACCATACAGGGCTCTATTGTTCTCTAGCGGTGATCACGCGTTTCTTTCTTGGCTCCTGGTGCTGCACATGCGTCAGCCACGAGCGCACCCACATCCACCTAAACCAATCATTCTTAATTCCTCAATCTACAGGCACTGCCATCTTCGTGACTACTTGCATCTGCTGAATGGCTCTCCACAGTCATCTCTTCCCAAAACTTGAGCAAGAGCCTCACACTCGCCCATTTTTCATATCCCGAAGAGCTCTCCTCATGGTCTGTAGATCAGTCCTGCCATACCTATGACCCGAAACATAAGCCATGTTTGTGTTTTCAGACAACTGTCCAAACAGCCCTGGCCTACACATCCTACAGGCTCAGGCCCCTGGAGCCAAACCTGACGACTGTGCTAGCCCTCTCCAAGGGAATTGTATGTGCGCATTCCAATGGCCACAACCCAACTAAGAGGATAAACCTCCAAGGTCCCTGAGGCCATCCCAATATTTGTGGTGTCCCAGGACAAACAGGGGCAATCTGGGCCCATCTGAGCACCTACCGGCACTCAGACCCGTAGACTGATGTCCCCAGAGGTAAAAAGGAACGAACAGGCCCCTAGGCACCTATCGGTTCCATTGGTTTGGCTTCCAGGCATCACTCCTCAGAGGCCTGGATTTCAATAACAGCATATGGCTGTTTCTTGACTCACCCATCAGAACAAATCTCATCTACACATGGGAAACTTGCACGATGGAGCTGTGTGAAAGCCTCTCTTTAGGAGAACCCTTCAGGGCCCCAGTGCCACCGCTTCATACCAAGGTCTCCATAGACACAAAATCATATTAGGACACATCCACGGGAGAGTCCATTTCAACTCAGCCTCCTCGGTGGCTTCGCTGATCCAGCAGATCTAACCTGTCTTGTTGCTTGGAGACAATTGAAATGCGAGGGGGGCTCCCCAGCCATCCATCCTTAGAACCCTGCTCGGAATCGTTTTCCTGGAATCAACCAAAGGTCTCAATTGTCCTGTAGAAGAATCTTTGAAGTTGGGAGCTTCTTACAACTCCCATCGTGGGAAAACACCTATGGCCTCGTGATCCACCCCCCCTTCAAGAAGGGGCCATCAGGGACAGAATGTCCAACCTGAGCGATCGTCTGATCCTCGCCCTGACTTCAGATGCACGAGATCTCGATTCAGGTCTCACCCAGAAACCTAGGCCTAGCTTGGGTTCTCATAATTCCGTCCTCAGACTACTGGCCCACAAGCCCTCCAGTTTGCAATCCGGAACTACAATGCAGCACTCTGCCTGTTCTCCAGAAGAAAAACATTGCCCTCAGGGGCTACCCAGAAACCCCCAATGAGGATCAACCTGCACGACATTCGGCTGTACCCCAAATATATAGGCTGACCTGGGCACTAATGCCCTTTTTAACACAGCCTGAGTCTGGACATCCTGGCCCCACCCAGACAGCTGGATGCACACAGAGCACATCGGACCCACCATGGCCTGACGTCGTCATCTCTTCTCAACTTCGGTTTTCAGGCTTTAGACTGTAGACCTTATCTCCAATCACGGCCCGGGTTTGAAAATGATGCAGAAATAAGAACTCTTTCCCCATGGCAAGAAACTTTGTGGTTGGCATATTGTCCAAGGTACAGTGTACTTGAAACCAGTGTGGATATGATGCCCCACCCATGCGTGCGGGCCAGATTGGTCACAAACACACATTGTGACCCTCACCCTGAGCCCAGTCCTCAGGTAAGGCCTCTCAGTGGCTTGATGGAGAGACAGCATATTGGGCTTGCCAAGCCCCTAGGCGCCAATTTTTAACCATAGTTCGGGATGTCCCTTCAGTCTTCCCCAGGGCTCTGCTTTGGAATTCCTCTTTTGGGGGGACACCTGAGGTAACAAACATGAAAGGAGTCCTCCCATCCCACAGATTGACGAAAAACAATTGGGATCGGGCCAAATCCACAGAGAGCAGGATTCGTCCATGGCCCATGAGGCCTCCCCAACATTCCACGGCCATCGCTGATACAAAATCCAGAGACAAAAGCCTGAGCACGCGCCTCAGACTCGCTCATTCTTAATATCCTGAAGAGTTTTTCAGATAAGAACCAACACGGCACTCGTATGCACCCAAAATATATAGTCTAACCTGGGCACTAATGCACTGTCTGACAACCTGAGCCCGGACCTCGTGACAAACACCCAGACAGCTGACCGCACACTGAGCACATCAGACCCGCCATGGCCTTAGGTCATCGTCTCTTCCCTACTTCAGTTTTCAGGCTTCAGAACCTAGACCTTATCTCCAATCACTGCCCAGGAGTGACTGAGATGCAGAAATCAGAACTCTTCCTTACCCATGGCAAGAAACCTTGTGGTCGGCATGTTGTCCAACGTTCAGTGTAGGAAAAACCAGCATTCACCCTGAGGCCCCGCCCATTCTTGAGTGCGACGAGGGCATAAACACGCATTGTGACCCTTAGCGTGAGTCCTGTCCTCTAGTACGTCCTCTCAGTGGCTGGACCATTAGATGTCATAATGGGCTTGACATGTCCCTAGGCCCCAATTTTTAACCAGATTTCTGGTTGTCCAGTCGCCCCTCCCCAGGGATCTAATCTGGAATCCCTCATTTGGTGGGACACCTGAGTTTGAAAAACAGAACAAAACAAATCAACAACAACAGAACAACGGACTTCTTCCATCCCACAAAATGACCCCAAACTCTTTGGACGGGGCCAAACCCCCAGAGAGTAAGACTTGTCCATTTCCCATGAAGTCACTCGGAAATTTTTCGACCATGAGTGACACGATATCCAGAGACAAAAACTTGAGCAAGAGCCTCACACTCGCCCTTTTTTCATATCCCGAAGAGTTCTCCTCATGGTCTGTAGATTAGTCCTGCCATACCTATGACCCAGAACATAAGCTGAGTGTGTGTTTTCAGACAACTGTCCAAACAGCCGTGGCCTACACATCCTACAGGCTCAGGCCCCTTGAGCCAAACCTGACGACTGTGCTTGCCCTCTCCAAGGGAATTGTATGTGCCCATTCCAATGGCCACAACCATACTAAGAGGATAAACCTCCAAGGTCCCTGAGGCCATCCGAATATTTGTGGTGTCCCAGGACAAACAGGGGCAATCTGGGCCCATCTGAGCACCTACCGGCACTCAGACCCGTAGACTGATGTCCCCAGAGGTAAAAAGGAACGAACAGGCCCCTAGGCACCTATCAGTTCCATTGGTTTGGCTTCCAGGCATCACTCCTCAGAGGCCTGGATTTCAATAACAGCATATGGCTGTTTCTTGACTCACCCATCAGAACAAATCTCATCTACACATGGGAAACTTGCACGATGGAGCTGTGTGAAAGCCTCTCTTTAGGAGAACCCTTCAGGGCCCCAGTGCCACCGCTTCATTCCAAGGTCTCCATAGACACAAAATCATATTAGGACACATCCACGGGAGAGTCCATTTCAACTCAGCCTCCTCGGTGGCTTCGCTGATCCAGCAGATCTAACCTGTCTTGTTGCTTAGAGACAATTGAAATGCGAGGTGGGCTACCAAGCCATCCATCCTTAGAACCCTGCTCGGAATCGTTTTCCTGGAGCCAACCAACAGGTCTCAATTGTCCTGCAGAAGAATCTTTGCAATTCTGAGCTTCTCACATCTCCCATCGTGGGAAAACCGTCATGGCCTCGTGATCCACCCCCCCCCCTTTAAGAAGGGGCCAAAAGGGACAGAATGTCCAACGTGAGCGATCGTCTGATCCTCGCCCTGACTTCAGATGCACGAGATCTCGATTCAGGTCTGGAGATTGTGCCTGCCATGTCCAACCCAGAATCCTAGGCCCAGATTGGGTTCTCAGACTTCCGTCCTCAGAATACTGACCCACAAGCCCTCCATTTGGCAATCCAGACTACAATGCAGCACTCTGCCTGCCCTCCAGAAGAAAAACATTGCCCTCTGGGGCTTCTCAGAAACCCCAAATGAGGATCAACCTGCACCCCATTCGGCTATTCCCCAAATATATAGGCTGACCTGGGCACTAATGCCCTTTCTGACACAGCCTGAGCCTGGACCTCCTGGCCCCACCCAGAGAGCTGGCCGCACACTGAGCACATCGGACCCGCCATGGCCTTAGGTCGTCATCTCTTCTCAACCTCGGTTTTCAGGCTTCAGAACCTAGACCTTATCTCCAAACACGGCCCGGTTTTGAAAATGATGCAGAAATCAGAACTCTTTCCCCATGGCAAGAAACCTTGTGGTTGGCATGTGGTCCAAGGTTCAGTGTCGTTGAAACCAGTGTGGCCCATGAGGCCCCGCCCGTACTAGCGGGCCTGATTCGTCACAAACACACATTGTGACCCTCAGCCTGAGCCCAGTCCTCAGGTAAGGCCTCTCAGTGGCTGGATGGAGAGACAGCATATTTGGCTTGCCATGCCCCTAGGCCCCAATTTTTAACCGTAGTTCGGGATGTCCCTTCAGTCTTCCCCAGGGCTCTGCTTTGGAATTCCTCTTTTGGTGAGACACCTGAGGTAACAAAACTGAAAGGAGTCCTCCCATCCCACAGATTGACGAAAAACAATTGGGATCGGGCCAAATCCACAGAGAGCAAGATTCGTCCATGGCCCATGAGGCCCCCCCAACATTCCACGGCCATCGATGATACAAAATCCAGAGACAAAAGCCTGAGCACGCGCCTCAGACTCGCTCATTCTTAATATCCTGAAGAGTTTTTCAGATAAGAACCTACACGGCACTCGTATGCACCCAAAATATATAGTCTAATCTGGGCACTAATGCACTGTCTGACAACCTGAGCCCGGACCTCGTGACCAACACCCAGACAGCTGACCGCACACTGAGCACATCAGACCCGCCATGGCCTTAGGTCATCATCTCTTCCCTACCTCAGTTTTCAGGCTTCAGAACCTAGACATATCTCCAATCACTGCCCAGGCGTGACTGTGATGCAGAAATCAGAACTCTTCCTTACCCATGGCAAGAAACCTTGTCGTCGGCATGTTGTCCAACGTTCAGTGTAGGAGAAACCAGCATTCACCCTGAGGCCCCGCTCATTCTTGAGTGCGACGAGGGCATAAACACGCATTGTGACCCTCAGCGTGAGTCCTGTCCTCTAGTACGTCCTCTCAGTGGCTGGATCATTAGATGTCATAATGGGCTTGACATGTCCCTAGGCCCCAATTTTTAACCAGATTTCTGGTTGTCCAGTGGCCCCTCCCCAGGGCTCTACTCTAGAATCCCTCATTTGGTGGGACCCCTGAGGTTGAAAAAGAAACAAAACAAATCAACAACAACAGAACAACGGACTTCTTCCATCCCACAGAATGACCCCAAACTCTTTGGACGGAGCCAAACCCCCAGAGAGTAAAACTCGTCCATTTCCCATGAAGTCACCCGGAAATTCACGACCATGAGTGACACGATATCCAAAGACAAAAACTTGAGCAAGAGCCTCACACTCGCCCTTTTTTCATATCCCGAAGGGTTCTCCTCATGGTCTGTAGATCAGTCGTGCCATACCTATGACCCAGAACATTAGCCGAGTGTGTGTTTTCAGACAACTGTCCAAACATCCCTGGCCTACACACCCTACAGGCTCAGGCCCCTGGATCCAAACCTGACGACTGTGCTTGCCCTCTCCAAGGGAATTGTATGTGCCCATTCCAAAGGACACAACCCTACTAAGAGGATAAACCTCCAAAGTCCCTGAGGCCATCCCAATATTTGTGGCTTCCCAGGACAAACAGGGGCAATCTGGGCCCATCTGAGTACCTACCGGCACTCAGACCCGTAGACTGATGTCCCCAGAGGTAAAAGGAGCGAATAGGCCCCTAGGCACCTATCGGATCCATTGCTTTGGTTTCCAGGCATCTCTCCTCAGAGGCCTGGATTTCAATAACAGCATATGGCTGTTTCTTGACTCACCAATGAGAACAAATCTCATCTACACATGGGAAACTTGCATGATGGAGCTGTGTGAAAGCCACTCTTTAGGAGAACCCTTCAGGGCCCCAGTGAAACCGCTTCAATCCAACGTCTCCATAGACACAAAATCATATTAGGACACATCCACGGGAGAGTCCATTTCAACTCAGCCTCCTCGGTTGCTCCCCCAGATCAGGCAGATCTAAATGTCTTGTTGCTTGGAGACAATTGGAATGTGAGGTGGGCTACCCAGCCATCCATCCTTAGAACCCTGCTCGGAATCATTGTCCTGGAGCCAAACAACAGGTCTCAATTGTCCTGTAGAAGAATCTTTGCAGTTGGTAGCTTCTCACAACTCCCATCGTGGGAAAACCCCCATGCCCTGTGATCCACCCCCCCTTCAAGAAGGGGCCATCAGGGACAGAATGTCCAACCTGAGCGATCGTCTGATCCTCGCCCTGACTTAAGATGCACGAGATCTCGATTCAGGTTTGGAGATTGTGCCTGCCATATCCTCACCAATTATCCTAGGCCTAGCTTGGGTTCTGAGTTTCCGTCCTCAGACTACTGGCCCACAAGCCCTCAAGTTTGGCAATCCAGACTGCAAGGCAGCACTCTGCTGACCTCCAGAAGAAAAACATTGCCCTCTGGGGCTACCCAGAAACACCAAATCAGGATTAACCTGCACGCCATTCGGCTATACCCCAAATATATAGGCTGACCTGGGCAATAATGCCCTTTCTGACACAGCCTGAGCCTGGACCTCCTGGCAAGACCCAGACAGCTGGCTGCACACTGAGCACATCAGACCCGCCATGGCCTTAGGTCGTCATCTGTTCTCAACCTCGGTATTCAGGATTCAGAACCTCGACCTTATATCCAATCACGGCCCGGGTTTGAAAATGATGCAGAAATCAGAACTCTATCCCCATGGCAAGAAACGTTGTGGTTGGCATGTTGTCCAATGTTCAATGTAGTTGAAACTAGTGTGGCCCAGGTGCCACGCCCATGCTTGCGGGCCCCATTGGTCAGAAACACACATTGTGACCCTCAAACTGAGCCCAGTCCTCAGGTAAGGCCTCTCAGTGGCTGGATGGAGAGACAGCATATGTGGCTTGCCATGCTCCTAGGCCCCAATTTTTCACCGTAGTTCGGGTTGTGTCTTCACTCTTCCCCAGGGCTCTGCTTTGGAATTCCTCTTTTGGGGGGACACCTGAGGTAACAAACCTGAAAGGAGTCCTCCCATCCCACAGATTGACGAAAAACAATTGGGATCGGGCCAAATCCACAGAGAGCAGGATTCGTCCATGGCCCATGAGGCCTCCCCAACATTCCACGGCCATCGCTGATACAAAATCCAGAGACAAAAGCCTGAGCAGGCGCCTCAGACTCGCTCATTCTTAATATCCTGAAGAGTTCTTCAGATAAGAACCTACGTGGCACCCAAATGCACCCAAAATATATAGTCTAACCTGGGCACTAATGCACTGTCTGACAACCTGAGCCCGGACCTCGTGACAAACACCCAGACAGCTGACCGCACACTGAGCACATCAGACCCGCCATGGCCTTAGGTCATCGTCTCTTCCCTACTTCAGTTTTCAGGCTTCAGAACGTAGACCTTATCTCCAATCACTGCCCAGGAGTGACTGAGATGCAGAAATCAGAACTCTTCCTTAACCATGGCAAGAAACCTTATGGTCGGCATGTTGTCCAACGTTCAGTGTAGGAAAAACCAGCATTCACCCTGAGTCCCCGCCCATTCTTGAGTGCGACGAGGGCATAAACACGAATTGTGACCCTCAGCGTGAGTCCTGTCCTCTAGTACGTCCTCTCAGTGGCTGGACCATTAGATGTCATAATGGGCTTGACATGTCCCTAGGCCCCAGTTTTTAACCAGATTTCTGGTTTTCCAGTCGCCCCTCCCCAGGGCTCTACTCTGGAATCCCTCTTTTGGTGGGACACCTGAGGTTGAAAAACAGAACAAAACAAATCAACAACAGAACAACGGACTTCTTCCATCCCACAGAATGACGCCAAACTCTTTGGACGGGGCCAAACCCCCAGAGAGTAAGACTTGTCCATTTCCCATGAAGTCACTCGGAAATTTCTCGACCATGAGTGACACGATATCCAGAGACAAAAACTTGAGCAAGAGCCTCACACTCGCCCTTTTTTCATATCCCGAAGAGTTCTCCTCATGGTCTGTAGATCAGTCCTGCCATACCTATGACCCAGAACATAAGCCGAGTGTGTGTTTTCAGACAACTGTCCAAACAGCCGTGGCCTACACATCCTACAGGCTCAGGCCCCTGGAGCCAAACCTGACGACTGTGCTTGCCCTCTCCAAGGGAATTGTATGTGCCCATTCCAATGGCCACAACCATACTAAGAGGATAAACCTCCAAGGTCCCTGAGTCCATCCCAATATTTGTGGTGTCCCAGGACAAACGGGAAATCTGGGCCCATCTGAGCACCTACCGGCACTCAGACCCGTAGACTGATGTCCCCAGAGGTAAAAAGGAACGAACAGGCCCCTAGGCACCTATCGGTTCCATTGGTTTGGCTTCCAGGCATCACTCCTCAGAGGCCTGGATTTCAATAACAGCATATGGCTGTTTCTTGACTCACCCATCAGAACAAATCTCATCTACACATGGGAAACTTGCACGATGGAGCTGTGTGAAAGCCTCTCTTTAGGAGAACCCTTCAGGGCCCCAGTGCCACCGCTTCATTCCAAGGTCTCCATAGACACAAAATCATATTAGGACACATTAACGGGAGAGTCCATTTCAACTCAGCCTCCTCGGTGGCTTCGCTGATCCAGCAGATCTAACCTGTCTTGTTGCTTAGAGACAATTGAAATGCGAGGTGGGCTACCAAGCCATCCATCCTTAGAACCCTGCTCCGAATCGTTTTCCTGGAGCCAACCAACAGGTCTCAATTGTCCTGCAGAAGAATCTTTGCAATTCTGAGCTTCTCACATCTCCCATCGTGGGAAAACCGTCATGGCCTCGTGATCCACCCGCCCCCTTTAAGAAGGGGCCAAAAGGGACAGAATGTCCAACCTGAGCGATCGTCTGATCCTCGCCCTGACTTCAGATGCACGAGATCTCGATTCAGGTCTGGAGATTGTGCCTGCCATGTCCTCACCCAGAATCCTAGGCCTAGATTGGGTTCTCAGACTTCCGTCCTCAGAATACTGACCCACAAGCCCTCCATTTGGCAATCCAGACTACAATGCAGCACTCTGCCTGCCCTCCAGAAGAAAAACATTGCCCTCTGGGGCTTCTCAGAAACCCCAAATGAGGATCAACCTGCACCCCATTCGGCTGTTCCCCAAATATATAGGCTGACCTGGGCACTAATGCCCTTTCTGACACAGGCTGAGCCTGGACCTCCTGGCCCCACCCAGAGAGCTGGCCGCACACTGAGCACATCGGACCCGCCATGGGCCTTAGGGGTCGTCATCTCTTCTCAACCTCGGTTTTCAGGCTTCAGAACCTAGACATTATCTCCAAACACGGCCCGGTTTTGAAAATGATGCAGAAATCAGAACTCTTTCCCCATGGCAAGAAACCTTGTGGTTGGCATGTTGTCCAAGGTTCAGTGTCGTTGAAACCAGTGTGGCCCATGAGGCCCCGCCCGTACTAGCGGGCCTGATTCGTCACAAACACACATTGTGACCCTCAGCCTGAGCCCAGTCCTCAGGTAAGGCCTCTCAGTGGCTGGATGGGGAGACAGCATATTTGGCTTGCCATGCCCCTAGGCCCCAATTTTTCACCGTAGTTCGGGTTGTGTCTTCACTCTTCCCCAGGGCTCTGCTTTGGAATTCCTCTTTTGGAGGGACACCTGAGGTAACAAACATGAAAGGAGTCCTCCCATCCCACAGATTGACGAAAAACAATTGGGATCGGGCCAAATCCACAGAGAGCAGGATTCGTCCATGGCCCATGAGGCCTCCCCAACATTCCACGGCCATCGCTGATACAAAATCCAGAGACAAAAGCCTGAGAACGCGCCTAGACTCGCTCATTCTTAATATCTTGAAGAGTTCTTCAGATAAGAACCTACACGGCACTCGAATGCACCCAAAACATATAGTCTAACCTGGGCACTAATGCACTGTCGGACAACCTGAGTCCGGACGTCGTGACAAACACCCAGACAGCTGACCGCACACTGAGCACATCAGACCCAACATGGCCTAAGGTCATCGTCTCTTCCCTACTACAGTTTTCAGGCTTCAGAACCTAGACCTTATCTCCAATCAGTGCCCAGGAGTGACTGAGATGCAGAAATCAGAACTCTTCCTTACCCATGGCAAGAAACCTTGTGGTCGGCATGTTGTCCAACGTTCAGTGTAGGAATAACCAGCATTCACCCTGAGGCCCCGCCCATTCTTGAGTGAGACGAGGGCATAAAACGCATTGTGACCCTCAGCGTGAGTCCTGTCCTCTAGTACGTCCTCTCAGTGGCTTGACCATTAGATGTCATAATGGGCTTGACATGTCCCTAGGCCCCAATTTTTAACCAGATTTCTGGTTTTCCAGTCGCCCCTCCCCAGGGCTCTACTCTGGAATCCCTCATTTGGTGGGACACCTGAGGTTGAAAAACAAAACAAAACAAATCAACAACAACAGAACAACGGACATCTTCCATCCCACAGAATGACGCCAAACTCTTTGGACGGGGCCAAACCCCCAGAGAGTAAGACTTGTCCATTTCCCATGAAGTCACTCGGAAATTTCTCGACCATGAGTGACATGATATCCAGAGACAAAAACTTGAGCAAGAGCCTCACACTCGCCCTTTTTTCATATCCCGAAGAGTTCTCCTCATGGTCTGTAGATCAGTCCTGCCATACCTATGACCCAGAACATAAGCCGAGTGTGTGTTTTCAGACAACTGTCCAAACAGCCGTGGCCTACACATCCTACAGGCTCAGGCACCTTGAGCCAAACCTGACGACTGTGCTTGCCCTCTCCAAGGGAATTGTATGTGCCCATTCCAATGGCCACAACCATACTAAGAGTATAAACCTCCAAGGTCCCTGAGGCCATCCCAATATTTGTCGTGTCCCAGGACAAACAGGGGCAATCTGGACCCATCTGAGCACCTACCGGCACTCAGACCCGTAGACTGATGTCCCCAGAGGTAAAAAGGAACGAACAGGCCCCTAGGCACCTATCGGTTCCATTGGTTTGGCTTCCAGGCATCACTCCTCAGAGGCCTGGATTTCAATAACAGCATATGGCTGTTTCTTGACTCACCCATCAGAACAAATCTCATCTACACATGGGAAACTTGCACGATGGAGCTGTGTGAAAGCCTCTCTTTAGGAGAACCCTTCAGGGCCCCAGTGCCACCGCTTCATTCCAAGGTCTCCATAGACACAAAATCATATTAGGACACATCCACGGGAGAGTCCATTTCAACTCAGCCTCCTCGGTGGCTTCGCTGATCCAGCAGATCTAACCTGTCTTGTTGCTTAGAGACAATTGAAATGCGAGGTGGGCTACCAAGCCATCCATCCTTAGAACCCTTCTCGGAATCGTTTTCCTGGAGCCAACCAACAGGTCTCAATTGTCCTGCAGAAGAATCTTTGCAATTCTGAGCTTCTCACATCTCCCATCGTGGGAAAACCGTCATGGCCTCGTGATCCACCCCCCCCTTTAAGAAGGGGCCAAAAGGGACAGAATGTCCAACCTGAGCGATCGTCTGATCCTCGCCCTGACTTCAGATGCACGAGATCTCGATTCAGGTCTGGAGATTGTGCCTGCCATGTCCTCACCCAGAATCCTAGGCCTAGATTGGGTTCTCAGACTTCCGTCCTCAGACTACTGGCCCACAAGCCCTCCAGTTTGGCAATCCAGAACTACAATGCAGCACTCTGCTTGCCCTCCAGAAGAAAAACCTTGCCCTCTGGGGCTACCCAGAAACACCAAATGAGGATCAACCTGCACGCCATTCAGCTGTACCCCAAATATATAGGCTGACCTGGGCACTAATGCCCTTTCTGACACAGGCTGAGCCTGGACATCCTGGCCCCACCCAGAGAGCTGGCCGCACACTGAGCACATCGGACCCGCCATGGCCTTAGGTCGTCATCTCTTCTCAACCTCGGTTTTCATGCTTCAGAACCTAGACCTTATCTCCCATCACGACCCGGGTTAGAAAATGATGCAGATATCAGAACTCTTTCCCCATGGCAAGAAACCTTGTGTTTGGCATGTTATCCAAGGTTCATTGTACTTGAAACCAGTGTGCCCCATGAGGCCCCGCCCATGCTTGCGGGCCACATTGGTCACAAACACACATTGTGACCCTCAGCCTGAGCTCAGTCCTCAGGTAAGGCCTCTCAGTGGCTGGATGGAGAGACAGCATATTGGGCTTGCCATGCCCCTAGGCTCCAATTTTTAACCGTAGTTCGGGTTGTCCCTTCACTCTTCCCCGGGGTCTGCTTTGGATTTCCTCTTTTGGTGGGACACCTGAGGCAACAAACCTGAAAGGAGTCCTCCCATCCCACAGATTGAGGAAAAACAATTGGGATCGTGCCAAAACCACAGAGAGCAAGATTCGTCCATGGCCCAGGAGGCCTCCCCAACATTCCGGGGCCATCGCTGATACAAAATCCAGTTACAAAAGACTGAGCACGCGCCTCAGACTCGCTCATTCTTCATATCCTGAAGAGTTCTTCAGATAAGAACCTACGCGGCACTCGAAGGAACCCAACATATATAGTCTAACCTGGGCACTAATGCACTGTCTGACAACCTGAGCCCGGACCTCGTGACCAACACCCAGACAGCTGACCGCACACTGAGCACATAGACCCGCCATGGCCTTAGGTCATCATCTCTTCCCTACTTCAGTTTTCAGTCTTCAGAACCTAGACCTTATCTCCAATCACTGCCCAGGGGTGACTGTGAAGCAGAAATCAGAACTCTTCCTTACCCATGGCAAGAAACCTTATGGTTGGCATGTTGTCCAAAGTTCAGTGTAGGGGAAACCAGCATTCACCCTGAGGCCCCGCCCATTCTTGAGTGCGACGAGGGCATAAACACGCATTGTAACCCTAAGCGTGAGTCCTGTCCTCTAGTACGTCATCTCAGTGGCTAGAACAATAGATGCAATAATGGCTTGACATGTCCCTAAGCCCCAAATTTAAACCAGATTTCTGGTTGTCTTATCGCCCCTCCCCAGTTCTCTACTCTGTAATCCCTCATGTGGTGGGGTTTGAAAAACAAAACAAAAGAACAACAAAAAAAAAACGGATTTCTTCCATCCCACAGAATGACCACAAACGCTTTGGATTGGGCCAAACCCCCAGAGAGTAGGACTCGTCCATTTCCCATGAAGTCACCCGGATATTTCATGACCATGAATGGCACGATATCCAGAGATAAAAACTTGAGCAAGAGCCTCACACTCGCCCATTTTTCATATCCCGAAGAGTTCTCCTCATGGTCTGTCGATCAGTCCTGCCATACCTATGACCCGAAACATAATCCGAGTTTGTGTTTTAGGACAACTGTCCAAACAGCCCAGGCCTACACACCCTACAGGCTAAGGCAACTGGACCCAACCTGAGGACTGTACTTGCCCTTTCCAAGGGAATTCTGTGTGCCCATTCCAATGGCCACAACTCTACTAATAGAATAAACCTCCAAAGTCCCTGAGGCCATCCCAATAGTGGTGGCTTCCCAGGACAAACAGGAGCAATCTTAGCCCATCTGAGAAGCTACCTGCACTCAGACTTGTAGACAGATATCCCCAGAGGACAAAGGAATGAACAGGCCCCTAGGCCCTAATCGGATCCATTGCTTTGGTTTCCAGGCATCTTCCTCAGAGGCCTGGATTATAGTACCAGCATACCAGTTTAGTACCAGCATACCAGTTTCTTGACTCACCCATCAGAACAAATCTCATCTACACATGGGAAACGTGCTACGTGGGAGGTGTGTCAAAGCCTCTTTTTCGGAGAACCCTTCAGGGCCCCAGTGCCACCGCTTCATTCCAAGGTCTCCATAGACACAAAATCATATTAGGCACATTCACGGGAGAAACCAATTCAACTCAGCATATTCGGTTGCTCCGCGAGATCCAGCATATCTAACATGTCTTGTTGCCAGGAGACAATTGGAATGCGAGGTGGCCTACCCCGCCATCTATCCTTAGAACCCTGCTCAGAATCATTTCCTGGAGCCAACCAACAGGTCTCAATTGTCCTGCAGAAGAATCTTTGCAGTTTGGAGCTTCTCACAACTCCCATCGTGGGAAAACCCCCATGGCCTCGTGATCCACCCCCCCTTCAAGTAGGGGCCATCAGGGACAGAATGTCCAACCTGAGCGATCGTCTGATCCTCGCCCTGACTTCAGATGCACGAGATCTCGATTCAGGACTGTAGATTTTGCCTGCCATATCCTCACCCAGAAACCTAGGCCTAGCTTGGGTTCTCAGACTTCCGTCCTCAGACTACTGGCCCACAAGCCCTCCAGTTTGGCAATCCAGAACTACAATGCAGCACTCTGCCTGCCCTCCAGAAGAAAAACATTGCCCTCTGGGGCTACCCAGAAACCCCAAATGAGGATCAACCTGCACGCCATTCGGCTGTACCCCAAATATATAGGCTGAGCTGGGCAGTAATGCCCTTTCTGACACAGCCTGAGCCTGGACCTCCTGGCCCCACCCAGAGAGCTGTCCGCACACTGAGCACATCGGACCCGCCATGGCCTTAGATGGTCATCTCTTCTCAACCTCGGTTTTCATGCTTCCGAACCTAGACCTTATCTCCAATCACGGCCCGGGTTTGAAAATGATGCAGACATCAGAACTCTTTCCCCATGGCAAGAAACCTTGTGTTTGGCATGTTGTCCAAGGTTCAGTGTACTTGAAACCAGTGTGGCCCATGAGGCCCCGCCCATGCTTGCGGGCCACATTGGTCACAAACACACATTGTGACCCTCAGCCTGAGCCCAGTCCTCAGGTAAGGCCTCTCAGTGGCTGGATGGAGAGACAGCATATTGGGCTTGCCATGCCCCTAGGCTCCAATTTTTAACCGTAGTTCGGGTTGTCCATTCACTCTTCCCCGGGGTCTGCTTTGGATTTCCTCTTTTGGTGGGACACCTGAGGCAACAAACCTGAAAGGAGTCCTCCCATCTCACAGATTGAGGAAAAACAATTGGGATCGTGCCAAATCCACAGAGAGAAAGATTCGTCCATGGCCCAGGAGGCCTCCCCAACATTCCAGGGCCATCGCTGATACAAAATCCAGTTACAAAATACTGAGCACGCGCCTCAGACTCGCTCATTCTTCATATCCTGAAGAGTTCTTCAGATAAGAACCTACACGGCACTGGAAGGCACCCAACATATATAGTCTAACCTGGGCACTAATGCACTGTCTGACAACCTGAGCCCGGACCTCGTGACCAACACCCAGACAGCTGACCGCACACTGAGCACATAGACCCGCCATGGCCTTAGGTCATCATCTCTTCCCTACCTCAGTTTTCAGTCTTCAGAACCTAGACCTTATCTCCAATCACTGCCCAGGGGTGACTGTGATGCAGAAATCAGAACTCTTCCTTACCCATGGCAAGAAACCTTATGGTTGGCATGTTGTCCAAAGTTCAGTGTAGGGGAAACCAGCATTCACCCTGAGGCCCCGCCCATTCTTGAGTGCGACGAGGGCATAAACACACATTGTGCCCCTCAGCGTGAGTCCTGTCCTCTAGTACGTCCTCTCAGTGGCTAGAACAATAGATGCCATAATGGCTTGACATGTCCCTAAGCCCCAAATTTAAACCAGATTTCTGGTTGTCCAATCGCCCCTCCCCAGTTCTCTACTCTGTAATCCCTCATTTAGTGGGCTTTGAAAAACAAAACAAAACAACAACAACAACAAAAAAAAAAAAAACGGATTTCTTCCATCCCACAGAATGACCACAAACGCTTTGGATTGGGCCAAACCCCCAGAGAGTAGGACTCGTCCATTTCCCATGAAGTCACCCGGATATTTCATGACCATGAATGGCACGATATCCAGAGATAAAAACTTGAGCAAGAGCCTCACACTCGCCCATTTTTCATATCCCGAAGAGTTCTCCTCATGGTCTGTCGATCAGTCCTGCCATACCTATGACCCGAAACATAATCCGAGTTTGTGTTTTAGGACAACTGTCCAAACAGCCCAGGCCTACACACCCTACAGGCTCAGGCCCCTGGACCCAACCTGAGGACTGTACTTGCCCTCTCCAAGGGACTTCTGTGTGCCCATTCCAATGGCCACAACTCTACTAATAGAATAAACCTCCAAAGTCCCTGAGGCCATCCCAATAGTGGTGGCTTCCCAGGAAAAACAGGAGCAATCTTAGCCCATCTGAGAAGCTACCTGCACTCAGACTTGTAGACTGATATCCCCAGAGGACAAAGGAATGAACAGGCCCCTAGGCCCTAATCGGATCCATTGCTTTGGTTTCCAGGCATCTTCCTCAGAGGCCTGGATTTTAGTACCAGCATATGGCTGTTTCTTGACTCACCCATCAGAACAAATCTCATCTACACATGGGAAACGTGCTACGTGGGAGGTGTGTCAAAGCCTCTTTTTCGGAGAATCCTTCACGGCCCCAGTGCCACCGCTTCATTCCAAGGTCTCCATAGACACAAAATCATATTAGGCACATGCACGGGAGAAACCAATTCAACTCAGCATATTCGGTTGCTCCGCGAGATCCAGCATATCTAACTTGTCTTGTTGCCAGGAGACAATTGGAATGCGAGGTGGCCTACCCCGCCATCCATCCTTAGAACCCTGCTCAGAATCATGGGCCTGGAGCCAACCAACAGGTCTCAATTGTCCTGCAGAAGAATCTTTGCAGTTTGGAGCTTCTCACAACTCCCATCGTGGGAAAACCCCCATGGCCTCGTTATCCACCCCCCCTTCAAGTAGGGGCCATCAGGGACAGAATGTCCAACCTGAGCGATCGTCTGATCCTCGCCCTGACTTCAGATGCACGAGATCTCGATTCAGGTCTGTAGATTGTGCCTGCCATATCCTCACCCAGAAACCTAGCCTTAGCTTGGGTTCTCAGACTTCCGTCCTCAGACTACTGGCCCACAAGCCCTCCAGTTTGGCAATCCAGAACTACAATGCAGCACTCTGCCTGCCCTCCAGAAGAAAAACATTGCCCTCTGGGGCTACCCAGAAACCCCAAATGAGGATCAACCTGCACGCCATTCGGCTGTACCCCAAATATATAGGCTGACCTGGGCACTAATGCCCTTTCTGTCACAGCCTGAGCCTGGACCTCCTGGCCCCACCCAGAGAGCTGGCCGCACACTAAGCACATCGGACCCGCCATGGCCTTAGGTCGTCATCTCTTCTCAACCTCGGTTTTCATGCTTCCGAACCTAGACCTTATCTCCAAACACGGCCCGGGTTTGAAAATGATGCAAACATCAGAACTCTTTCCCCATGGCAAGAAACCTTGTGTTTGGCATGTTGTCCAAGGTTCATTGTACTTGAAACCAGTGTGGGCCATGAGGCCCCGCCCATGCTTGCGGGCCACATTGGTCACAAACACACATTGTGACCCTCAGCCTGAGCCCAGTCCTCAGGTAAGGCCTCTCAGTGGCTGGATGGAGAGACAGCATATTGGGCTTGCCATGCCCCTAGGCTCCAATTTTTAACCGTAGTTCGGGTTGTCCCTTCACTCTTCCCCGGGGTCTGCTTTGGATTTCCTCTTTTGGTGGGACACCTGAGGCAACAAAACTGAAAGGAGTCCTCCCATCCCACAGATTGAGATAAAACAATTGGGATCGTGCCAAATCCACAGAGAGCAAGATTCGTCCATGGCCCAGGAGGCCTCCCCAACATTCCAGGGCCATCGCTGATACAAAATCCAGTTACAAAAGACTGAGCACGCGCCTCAGACTCGCTCATTCTTCATATCCTGAAGAGTTCTTCAGATAAGAACCTACGCGGCACTCGAAGGCACCCAACATATATAGTCTAACCTGGGCACTAATGCACTGTCTGACAACCTGAGCCCGTACCTCGTGACCAACACCCAGACAGCTGACCGCACACTGAGCACATAGACCCGCCATGGCCTTAGGTCATCATCTCTTCCCTACCTCAGTTTTCAGTCTTCAGAACCTAGACCTTATCTCCAATCACTGCCCAGGGGTGACTGTGATGCAGAAATCAGAACTCTTCCTTACCCATGGCAAGAAACCTTATGGTTGGCATGTTGTCCAAAGTTCAGTGTAGGGGAAACCAGCATTCACCCTGAGGCCCCGCCCATTCTTGAGTGCGACGAGGGCATAAACACGCATTGTGACCCTCAGCGTGAGTCCTGTCCTCTAGTACGTCATCTCAGTGGCTAGAACAATAGATGCCATAATGGCTTGACATGTCCCTAAGCCCCAAATTTAAACCAGATTTCTGGTTGTCCAATCGCCCCTCCCCAGTTCTCTACTCTGTAATCCCTCATTTAGTGGGCTTTGAAAAACAAAACAAAACAACAACAACAACAAAAAAAAATGGATTTCTTCCATCCCACAGAATGACCACAAACGCTTTGGATTGGGCCAAACCCCCAGAGAGTAGGACTCGTCCATTTCCCATGAAGTCACCCGGATATTTCATGACCATGAATGGCACGATATCCAGAGATAAAAACTTGAGCAAGAGCCTCACACTCGCCCATTTTTCATATCCCGAAGAGTTCTCCTCATGGTCTGTCGATCAGTCCTGCCATACCTATGACCCGAAACATAATCCGAGTTTGTGTTTTAGGACAACTGTCCAAACAGCCCAGGCCTACACACCCTACAGGCTCAGGCCCCTGGACCCAACCTGAGGACTGTACTCGCCCTCTCCAAGGGAATTCTGTGTGCCCATTCCAATGGCCACAACTCTACTAATAGAATAAACCTCCAAAGTCCCTGAGGCCATCCCAATAGTGGTGGCTTCCCAGGACAAACAGGAGCAATCTTAGCCCATCTGAGAAGCTACCTGCACTCAGACTTGTAGACTGATATCCCCAGAGGACAAAGGAATGAACAGGCCCCTAGGCCCTAATCGGATTCATTGCTTTGGTTTTCAGGCATCTTCCTCAGAGGCCTGGATTTTAGTACCAGCATATGGCTGTTTCTTGACTCACCCATCAGAACAAATCTCATCTACACATGGGAAACGTGCTACGTGGGAGGTGTGTCAAAGCCTCTTTTTCGGAGAACCCTTCAGGGCCCCAGTGCCACCGCTTCATTCCAAGGTCTCCATAGACACAAAATCATATTAGGCACATGCACGGGAGAAACCAATTCAACTCAGCATATTCGGTTGCTCCGCGAGATCCAGCATATCTAACTTGTCTTGTTGCCAGGAGACAATTGGAATGCGAGGTGGCCTACCCCGCCATCCATCCTAAGAACGCTGCTCAGAATCATTGGCCTGGAGCCAACCAACAGGTCTCAATTGTCCTGCAGAAGAATCTTTGCAGTTTGGAGCTTCTCACAACTCCCATCGTGGGAAAACCCCCATGGCCTCGTGATCCACCCCCCCTTCAAGTAGGGGCCATCAGGGACAGAATGTCCAACCTGAGCGATCGTCTGATCCTCGCCCTGACTTCAGATGCACGAGATCTCCATTCAGGTCTGTAGATTGTGCCTGCCATATCCTCACCCAGAAACCTAGGCCTAGCTAGGGTTCTCAGACTTCCGTCCTCAGACTACTGGCCCACAAGCCCTCCAGTTTGGCAATCCAGAACTACAATGCAGCACTCTGCCTGCCCTCCAGAAGAAAAACATTGCCCTCTGGGGCTACGCAGAAACCCCAAATGAGGATCAACCTGCACGCCATTCGGCTTTACCCCAAATATATAGGCTGACCTGGGCACTATTGCCCTTTCTGACACAGCCTGAGCCTGGACGTCCTGGCCCCACCTAGACAGCTGGCCGCACACTGAGCACATCGGACCGGCCATGGCCTTAGGTCGTCATCTCTTCTCAACCTCGGTTTTCATGCTTCCGAACCTAGACCTTATCTCCAATCACGGCCCGGGTTTGAAAATGATGCAGACATCAGAACTCTTTCCCCATGGCAAGAAACCTTGTGTTTGGCATGTTGTCCAAGGTTCATTGTACTTGAAACCAGTGTGGCCCATGAGGCCCCGCCCATGCTTGCGGGCCACATTGGTCAAAAACACACATTGTGACCCTCAGCCTGAGCCCAGTCCTCAGGTAAGGCCTCTCAGTGGCTGGATGGAGAGACAGCATATTGGGCTTGCCATGCCCCTAGGCTCCAATTTTTAACCGTAGTTCGGGTTGTCCCTTCACTCTTCCCCGGGGTCTGCTTTGGATTTCCTCTTTTGGTGGGACACCTGAGGCAACAAACCTGAAAGGAGTCCTCCCATCCCACAGATTGAGGAAAAACAATTGGGATCGTGCCAAATCCACAGAGAGCAAGATTCGTCCATGGCCCAGGAGGCCTCCCCAACATTCCGGGGCCATCGCTGATACAAAATCCAGTTACAAAAGACTGAGCACGCGCCTCAGACTCGCTCATTCTTCATATCCTGAAGAGTTCTTCAGATAAGAACCTACACGGCACTCGAAGGCACCCAACATATATAGTCTAACCTGGGCACTAATGCACTGTCTGAAAACCTGAGCCCGGCCTCGTAACCAACACCCAAACAGCTGACCGCACACTGAGCACATAGACCCGCCATGGCCTTAGGTCATCATCTCTTCCCTACCTCAGTTTTCAGTCTTCAGAACCTAGACCTTATCTCCAATCACTGCCCAGGGGTGACTGTGATGCAGAAAAATCAGAACTCTTCCTTACCCATGGCAAGAAACCTTATGGTTGGCATGTTGTCCAAAGTTCAGTGTAGGGGAAACCAGCATTCACCCTGAGGCCCCGCCCATTCTTGAGTGCGACGAGGGCATAAACACGCATTGTGACCCTCAGCGTGAGTCCTGTCCTCTAGTACGTCATCTCAGTGGCTAGAAAAATAGATGCCATAATGGCTTGACATGTCCCTAAGCCCCAAATTTAAACCAGATTTCTGGTTGTCCAATCGCCCCTCCCCAGTTCTCTACTCTGTAATCCCTCATTTGGTGGGGTTTGAAAAACAAAACAAAACAACAACAACAACAACAACAAAAAAAAAAAAACGGATTTCTTCCATCCCACAGAATGACCACAAACGCTTTGGATTGGGCCAAACCCCCAGAGAGTAGGACTCGTCCATTTCCCATGAAGTCACCCGGATATTTCATGACCATGAATGGCACGATATCCAGAGATAAAAACTTGAGCAAGAGCCTCACACTCGCCCATTTTTTCATATCCCGAAGAGTTCTCCTCATGGTCTGTCGATCAGTCCTGCCATACCTATGACCCGAAACATAATCCGAGTTTGTGTTTTCGGACAACTGTCCAAACAGCCCAGGCCTACACACCCTACAGGCTCAGGCCCCTGGACCCAACCTGAGGACTGTACTTGCCCTCTCCAAGGGAATTCTGTGTGCCCATTCCAATGGCCACAACTCTACTAATAGAATAAACCTCCAAAGTCCCTGAGGCCATCCCAATAGTGGTGGCTTCCCAGGACAAACAGGAGCAATCTTAGCCCATCTGAGAAGCTACCTGCACTCAGACTTGTAGACTGATATCCCCAGAGGACAAAGGAATGAACAGGCCCCTAGGCCCTAATCGGATCCATTGCTTTGGTTTCCAGGCATCTTCCTCAGAGGCCTGGATTTTAGTACCAGCATATGGCTGTTTCTTGACTCACCCATCAGAACAAATCTCATCTACACATGGGAAACTTGCTACGTGGGAGGTGTGTCAAAGCCTCTTTTTCGGAGAACCCTTCAGGGCCCCAGTGCCACCGCTTCATTCCAAGGTCTCCATAGACACAAAATCATATTAGGCACATGCACGGGAGAAAAACCAATTCAACTCAGCATATTCGGTTGCTCCGCGAGATCCAGCATATCTAACTTGTCTTGTTGCCAGGAGACAATTGGAATGCGAGGTGGCCTACCCCGCCATCCATCCTTAGAACCCTGCTCAGAATCATGGGCCTGGAGCCAACCAACAGGTCTCAATTGTCCTGCAGAAGAATCTTTGCAGTTTGGAGCTTCTCACAACTCCCATCATGGGAAAACCCCCATGGCCTCGTGATCCACCCCCCCTTCAAGTAGGGGCCATCAGGGACAGAATGTCCAACCTGAGCGATCGTCTGATCCTCGCCCTGACTTCAGATGCACGAGATCTCGATTCAGGTCTGTAGATTGTGCCTGCCATATCCTCACCCAGAAACCTAGGCCTAGCTTGCTTCTCAGACTTCCGTCCTCAGACTACTGGCCCACAAGCCCTCCAGTTTGGCAATCCAGAACTACAATGCAGCACTCTGCCTGCCCTCCAGAAGATAAACATTGCCCTCTGGGGCTACCCAGAAACCCCAAATGAGGATCAACCTGCACGCCATTCGGCTGTACCCCAAATATATAGGCTGACCTGTGCACTAATGCCCTTTCTGACACAGCCTGAGCCTGGACCTCCTGGCCCCACCCAGAGAGCTGGCCGCACACTGAGCACATCGGACCCGCCATGGCCTTAGGTCATCATCTCTTCTCAACCTCGGTTTTCATGCTTCCGAACCTAGACCTTATCTCCAATCACGGCCCGGGTTTGAAAATGATGCAGACATCAGAACTCTTTCCCCATGGCAATAAACCTTGTGTTTGGCATGTTGTCCAAGGTTCATTGTACTTGAAACCAGTGTGGCCCATGAGGCCCCGCCCATGCTTGCGGGCCACATTGGTCACAAACACACATTGTGACCCTCAGCCTGAGCCCAGTCCTCAGGTAAGGCCTCTCAGTGGCTGGATGGAGAGACAGCATATTGGGCTTGCCATGCCCCTAGGCTCCAAGTTTTAAACGTAGTTCGGGTTGTCCCTTCACTCTTCCCCGGGGTCTGCTTTGGATTTCCTCTTTTGGTGGGACACCTGAGGCAACAAACCTGAAAGGAGTCCTCCCATCCCACAGATTGAGGAAAAACAATTGGGATCGTGCCAAATCCACAGAGAGCAAGATTTGTCCATGGCCCAGGAGGCCTCCCCAAAATTCCAGTGCCATCGCTGATACAAAATCCAGTTACAAAAGACTGAGCACGCGCCTCAGACTCGATCATTCTTCATATCCTGAAGAGTTCTTCAGATAAGAACCTACACGGCACTCGTAGGCAGGCAAGATATATAGTCTAACCTGGGCACTAATGCACTGTCTTACAACCTAGCCCAGACCTCGTGACCAACACCCAGAAGCTGACCGCACACTGAGCACATCAGACCCGCCATGGCCTTAGGTCATCATCTCTTCCCTACCTCAGTTTTCAGGCTTCAGAACCTAGACATTATCTCCAATCCCTGCCCAGGGGTGACTGTGATGCAGAAATCAGAACTCTTCCTTACCCATGGCAAGAAACCTTGTGGTTAGCATGTTGTCCAACGTTCAGTGTAGGAGAAACCATCATTCACCCTGAGCCCCGCCCATTCTTGAGTGCGACGAGGGCATAAACATGAATTGTGACCCTCAGCGTGAGTCCTGTCCTCTAGTACGTCCTCTCAGTGGCTGGTCCATTAGATCATAATGGGCTTGACATGTCACTAGGCCCCAATTTTTAACCAGATTTCTGGTTGTCCAGTCGCCCCTCCCCAGGGCTCTACTCTGGAATCCCTCATTTGGTGGGACACCTGAGGTTGAAAAACAAAACAAAACAAATCAACAACAACAGAACAACGGACTTCTTCCATCCCACAGAATGACCCCAAACTCTTTGGACGGGGCCAAACCCCCAGAGAGTAAGACTCGTCCATTTCCCATGAAGTCACCGGAAATTTCACGAACATGAGTGACACGATATCCAGAGACAAAAACTTGAGCAAGAGCCTCACACTCGCCCTTTTTTGATATCCCGAAGAGTTCTCCTCATGGTCTGTAGATCAGTACTGCGATACCTATGACCCGAAACAGAAGCCGAGTTTGTGTTTTCAGACAACTGTCCAAACAGCCCTGGCCTACACACGCTACAGGCTCAGGCCCCTGGAGCCAAACCTGACAACTGTGCTTGCCCTCTCCAAGGGAATTGTATGTGCCCATTCCAATGGCCTCAACCCCACTAATATGATAAACCTCCAAAGTCCCTGAGGCCATCCCAATATTTGTGCCTTCCCAGGACAAACAGGGGAAATCTGGGCCCATCTTAGCCCCTACCGGCACTCAGACCCGTAGACTGATATCCCCAGAGGTAAAAAGGAACGAACAGGCCCATAGGCCCCTATCGGATCTATTGCTTTGGTTTCCAGGCATCTCTCCTTAGAGATCCTTAGAACCCTTAGAACCCTGCTCTTGCGTCGTTCCTTATGGGACATCCTTGAGCCATCCAACAGCTGTCGACTGTCCCACAGGAGTCCTTGTTCATGGACCATCTCACAACTCATATCATGGAAAGCTTCCAAGTTCACATGATGCCCCAATCTTCATGAAGTCGGATCATGGAAAGAAACTCCAACCTGAACCAACGGCTGATTTCGCCTTGACTTCAGATGCACGAGATCTTGATTAAGCTCTTCAGAGTGCACCTGCTGTGCACTCACCCCAAAACCTAAGCATAGCTGGTGTTCTCAGACTTCCGTCCTCACTCTCCTGGACCATACGCCCTCCATTTTGAGATTTCCGATGACACAGTGCTGCACTCTGCCTGCCCTCTAGAAGAAAAACGTTGCCCTATGGGTGTACTCAGAAACCTCAAATGAGGATAAACCTGCATGCCACTCAACTGTACACCAATTATATCGTCTAGCATGGGCACTAATGCCCTGTCTGACACAACCTGAGGCCTGAAATCCCAACCGACACCCAGACAGCTTGCCGTATAGTGAGAACATCTGAACCGCCATGGCCTTAGGTTGCCATCTCTTTCCAACCTGGTTTTCAGGCTACAGAAACTTAGACCTTATCTCTACTCATTTCCCATGGGTGAACGTGATGCAGAAATCATAACTCCTCCTTCCCTCTCGCCAGAATCTTGTGTTTGGCATCTTATCCAACGTTCAGTGTAGGACCCCTGTAGGGCCTACAGGAGTAGTAGTAGGGCCCCTGAGGGTAGTGTAGGGTCCCTGAGGCCCTGCCCATGCTTAAGAGCTGCGGTGGGCACAAACACACATTGGGACCCTCAGTTTGTGCCCTGTCCTCAAGTAAAGCCTCTCAATGGCTGGACCATGATCCCGCATATGGAGCCTGCCATGCCCCAAGTCACCCAATCTTAACCAGATTTAGAGACATCTAGTCACCCCTACTCAGGGCTCTGCTCTGGAATCCCTCTTTGGTGGGACATTTGAGGTAAGTAAACACAGAAAGGATTCCTCCCACCCACAGAATGACCCCAATCACTTGGGATCAGGCCACCCTAGAGAGAAATACTCCTCCATGGCCCATGAGGCCAGCCCGACATTCCACGGCCACTATTGACACAAAATCCAGAGACATAAGCCTCACCCTTAGGTCATAGCCCAAAAAATTCTCCTCATAGTATGTAGATCGGGCCTGCCATACCTACGTCCCCAAAACCGTGTTTTCAGACTTCTATCCTGACATCCCTGTCCCACACACCCTCCAGGCTGAGGCCCCTGGAGCCACACCTCAGGACTGTGCCTGCCCTCTCCAAGGAAATTCTTCCCATTCCATTGGCCACAACCCTACAGATTAGGAGAAACCTCCAAAGTCCCAGAGGCCATTCCAATAGTGTAGGCCGCCCAGTACAAAGAGGGGTGATCTGTCACAAGCTGAGCAACCACCTCAACTCAACCGTAGACAGATATCCCAAGAGAAAGGTATTAAACTGGACAGGCCCCTAGAACGTAATTAGTTCCATTGCTTTGTTTCTAATCATCTCTCCTCAGAGGCCTGTTTTCCAATACCAGCATATGGCGGATTGCAGAGATACCAATCAGAACAAATCTTGTCTCCACATGGAAAACTTATCCTTTGGAGCTCTGTAAAAACCTCCAGTTAGGAGAAACCTTCAGGTAACCGGAGCCACCGCCCTAATCCAAGGACTATATGGACACAAACCCGCATTATGACCATTCGGCAGGAGAGTACATTTCAACTCAGCCCCGTTGATTACTCCCCCAGAGCCAGAATATCAAATCCGCCTTGTCGCTAGGAGACAACTTAAATGTAAAGCAGACTCTTTAGGCATCCATCGTTGGAATCCTGCTCTGGCGCCGTTCCATATGGGATGTCCTGGGAGCCTTCCAACAGGTCTTGACTGTCCTGCAGAAGGAATCCTTGCAGATTGGAGCATCTCACAACTCCTATCGTGGGAAAACCTACATGGCCTCATGAGATGCTCCCCTTTATAAAGGGGCCATCATGGACAGAAACTCCAACCTGAGCCAACTTCTGATCCATTGCTTTGGTTTCTATGTATCTCTCCTCAGAGGCCTGGTTTCCAATATCAGAATATGGGGGTTTCCTAAGGAAACAATCAGAACAGATCTCATCTCCACATGAGAAACTTGCTCTTTGGAGCTGTGTCAATACCTCAGGTTGGGAGGATCCTTCAGGGCGCTGGCACCATGGCCCAATTCCAAGGTCTCCAAGGACACAAACTTACATTATGATCCATCCTCAGGAGAGTCCATTTCAAATCAGCCCCCTCGGCTGCTCACCCAGAGCCAGCAGATCAAACCTGCATTGTCACTAGTAGACAGTTGGAATGCGAGGTGGGCTGCCCAGGCATCCATCCTTAGAACCCTGCTCTGGAGAATTTCTTTATGGGACGTCTTGAATCCAACCAACCTGTCTTGACTGTCTCGCAGAATGAATCCTTGCGGTTTGAAGCATCACACAATCCCACTGTGAGAAAACCTCCATTTCCTCATGATGCCCCACACCTTCATAAATGGGCCATCATGGACAGAAACTCCATCCTAAGCCAAAGTCTGATCCGCGCCCTGAATTCAGAAGCACGAGATCTCGATTCAGCACTTGAGAGTGTGCCTGCTGTGCCCTCGCCCCGAAACCTAAGCCTAACTTGTGTTCTCAGACTTCCGTCTTCACAATCCTGGCCACACCCCTCCAGTTTGGCAATTCTGGAGACACAATGCAGAACTCTGCCTGCCCTCCAGAAGAAAAATGTTGCCCTATAGGGCTAACCAGAAACGCCAAATGAGTAACAACCTGCATGCCACTCCACCATACCCCAATTATACAATCTAGCCTGTGCACTAAAGCCCTGTCTGACACAGCCTGAAGGCAGACCTCCAGTCCAACACCCAGACAGCTGGCCGTACACTGAGCATATCAAACCCACAATGGCTTTCGGCCATCATCTCTACCCAACCTCAGTTTTCACCTTCAGAACCTAGACCTTATCTCCACTCACTGCTCATGTGTGAACGTGATACAAGAATCAGAACTTCTCCTTCGCCATGGAAAGAAACCTTGTGGTTGGCATGTGGTCCAACGTTCATTGTAGGAGAAAGCAGCATGGACAATGAGGCCCCACCTATCCCTGAGGGCTACAATTTGCACAAACACACATTGTGACCCTCAGCGTGAGCCCTATCCTCATGTAAAGCCTCTTAGTGACTGGAACAACAGCCCACATATGGGGCTTGCAAAGCCCCTAGTCACCCAATCTCAACCAGAGTTAGAGATGTCTAGTCACCTCTACTCAGGGCTCTGCTCTGGAATCCCTCTTTGGTGGGACACCTGAGGTAAAAAAAAATATATACAGAAAGGACTCTTCCCATCCACAGAATGATCCCAACCACTTGGGATCAGGCCAAATCACCAGAGAAAGACTTGTCCATGGCCCATGAGGACACCCCGACATTCCACGGCCACTGTAGGCACAAAATCCAGAGACAAAAGCCTGAGCAAACGCCACATACTCGCCCTTTGTTCATAGCCCGGAAAATTCTCACGGTCTGTAGATCGAGCCTTCATACATACATCCCCAAACCTAAGCTGAGTTTGTGTTTTCAGACTTCTGTCCCCACAGTCCTGGCCCACACACCTTCCAAGCTGGGGCCCCTGGAGCCACACCTGAGGACTGTGGCTTCCCTCTCCAGGGGAATTCTGGCATTTCCATTGGCCACAACCCTTAGATTAGGAGAAACCTCCAAACTCCCCGAGGCCATCCCAATAATTTTGGCTGCCCAGGACAAACAGGGATGATCTTTCACAAGTTAGGAAACTACCTCCACTCAGACCCAGAGACAGATATCCCCATAGAACAAGATTGAACTGGACAGGCACTTAGGCCCTAATCAGATCAATTGCTTTTGTTTCCAGGCATCTCTCCTCAGAGGCCTGGTTACCAATACCAGCATATGGGGGATTACTGAGGCACTCATAGAAAAATCTCGTCTCCACATAGGAAATGTACTCTTTGGAGCTCTATAAAAACCTCTGTTTAGGAGAATCTTTCAGGGCCCCGGATCAAGTGCCCCATTCCAAGGTCTCCATGGACTTAAACCCACATTATGATCTATCCTCGGTAGAGTCCATGTCAACTCATGCCCCTTGGTTTCTCCCCCAGTGCCTGCAGATCAAACCTGCCTTGTTGCTAGGAGACAACTAGAATGGGAGGCGGGCTGCCCAGGCATCCATCCTTAGAACCCTACTCTGGAGTCGTTCCATATGGGACATCCTATAGCCATCCAACAGGTCTCAAGTGTCCCACAGAAGGAATCTTTGCAGTCTGGTGCATCTCGCAACTCCCATTGTGGGAAAATCTTCATGGCCTCTTGAGACGCTCCACTTTATAAAGGGGCCATCATGGACAGAAACTCCAACCTGAGCAAACGTCTGATATTCGCCCTGGCTTCAGGTGCATGAGATCTTGATTCAGCTCTGCAGAGTGTGCCTTCTGTGACCTCACCACAAAAACTAAGCCTAGCTTGTGTTCTCAGACTACCGTCCTCACACCCCTGGCCCAAAAGCCTTACAGTTTGGCAATACTGGGGCCACAATGCAGCACTCTGCCTGCCCTCCAGAAGAAAAACGTTGCCTTATGGAGCTACCTAGAAACCCGAATGAGGATCAACTGAACGCCACTCGACTGCACCCCAAATATACAGTCTACCCTGTCTAATGCCCTGTCTGACACAGCATGAGCCCACACCTCCAGACCTACGCTCAACAGCTAGCCACACACTGAGCTCATTGTACCCATCAGGTTCTTAGGTCTTCATCTCTTCCCAACCTCGGTTTTCGGGTTTCAGAACCTAGACCTAAACTCCAATCACTGTCCAGGGGTGAACGTGATGCAGAAATCACAACTCTTCCTTCGCCATGGCCGGAAACCTTGTGGTTGGCATATTCTCCAACGTTCAGTGTAGGAGAATCCAGCGTGGCCCATGAGGCCCATCCCATGCTTGAGGGCCTTGTTGGGCACAAATAGGCATTGTGACCCTCAGCATGAGCCCTGTCCTGAAGGAAGACCTCTCAGTGTCTGAATCAAGATCCCACATATTGGACTTGCCATGCCCCTAGGCCCCCAAACTTAAACAGAGTTGGGGTTATCCAGTTGTCCCTCCCAAGGACTCTGCACTGGAATCCCTCTTTTATTGGCACACATGAGGTACATAAAATAAAATAAAAACAGAAAGGACTCCTCCCATCCCACAGAATGTACCTAAACTCTTGGGATTGGGTCAAATTCTCAGAGACGGAAAGCCGTCCACAACCCATGAGGCCACGCCAGCATTCGACCCACATTGTTGACACAAATCCAGAGACCAAACCTGAGCAAGCACCTCAAACTGACCCTTTTTCTTAACCCGAAGTGTTATCACGGTCTGTAGATTGGGCGTGCTATACCTATGTCCCCAATCCTAAGCGGAGTTTGTGTTTTCAGACTTCTGTCCCCACAGGCCTGGCCCTCACACACTCAAGGCTGGGCCCCTATAGCCAAACTCAGAACTGTGCCTGCCCTCTCCAGGGGATTTCTGCCCATTCCATTGGCCAAAACCCTATAGATTAGGAGATACTCCAAAGTCCCGAGGCCATTCTCAATATTATAGGCTGCCCAGGACAAACAGGGGCGATCTGACACAATCCGAGCAACTACATCCCCTCAGATCCATAGACACGTATCCCCAGGAAAGAGATTGAACCGGACAGGCACCTAGGCCCTAATCATATCCATTGCTTTTCTTTCCAGGCATCTCTCCTCAGAGTCCTGGTTTCCAATACCAGCATATGGGAGATTCCTTAGGCACTCATCAAAACAATTCTCTTCTCTACATAGGAAACTTACTCTTTAGAGCTCCATCAAAACCTCAGGTTATGAACATCCCTCAAGGCCCCGGATCAAGCACCCCATTCCAAGGTCTCCATGGACACAAATGCACATTATGACCCATCCTCAACTCACCCATTTCAACACACCCGCCTCGGTTACTCCCCTATATCCAGCAGATCCAACTTGCCTTGGCGCTATGAGACACCTGGAATGGGAGGCAGGCTGCCCAGGCATCCATCCTTAGAACCCTGCTCTGGATAGCTTCCTTATGGGATGTCCTGGAGCCATCCAGCAGGTCTCGACTGTCCCACGGAAGGAATCATTGCGGTTTGGAGCATCTCACAATTCCCATCATGGGAAAACCTCCATGGCCTCGTGACACCCTCCCCTTCATGAAGGGGCCGTCATGGACAGAAACTCCAACCTGAGCCAACGTCTGATCCTAGCTCTGTCTTCAGGTACACGGGATCTCGAATCATCTCTGCAGAGGGTTCCTGCCGTCCCCTCACCCCAAAATCTAAGTCTGGATTGTGTTCTCAGAATTTTTTCCTCACACTCCTGGCCCTCAAGCCTTCCAGTTTGGGAATTCTGGAGCCACTATGTGACACTGTGTCTTCCTTCCAGAAGAAAAACGTTGCCCTCTGGGGCTTCCCAGTAACCACAAATGAGTACCAACCTGCACGAAACTCGACTGCACCCCAATGATACAGTCTAGCCTGGGCACTAATTCCCTGTCTGCCACAGCTTGAGCCTGCACCTCCCAACCCACACTCAAGAGCTGGCCGAACACTGAGCACATCAGACACACCATGGCCTTAGGTCTTCATCTCTTCCCAACCTCAGTTTTCAGGCTTCAGAACCTAGACCTTAAATCCAATCACAGTCCAGGAGTGAAAGTGTTGCAGAAATTAGAACTCCTTCTTCCCCATGGCCAGAAACCTTGTGGTTGCCATATTGTGCAACGTTCAGTGTAGGAGAAACCAGCATGGTACATTAGGCCACGCCGTGACTTGAGGGGCTCCTTGGGCACAAAAACACATTGTGAAACTCAATGTGAGCCCTATGCTCAAGGAAGGCCTCTCAGTGTCTGGACCAAGAGCCCACATATGGGGCTTGCCATGTTCTTAGGTCCCAATGTTAACCAGAGTTCTGGTTGTCCAGTCGCCCCTCCCCAGGACTCTGCTGTGGAATCCGTCTTTTGGTGGTCCACCTGAGGTAAAAAAAAAAAAAACAGAAAGGCCTCCTCTTTCCCACAGAATGACCCCAAACTCTTGGGATTGGGTCAAATCCCCAGAAAGGGAGCCTCATCGATGGCCCATGAGGACACCCGGACATTCCATGGCAATCGGTGACACATATCCAGAAAAAAATAAGCATGAGCAAGCACCTCACTTTCTCCCTTTGTTCATATCCCGAAGAGTTCTCCTCACGGTCTATATATCTGGCCGGCCATACCTACAGACCCAAACCTAAGTGGAGTTTGTGTTTTCAGACTTTTGTCCAAATATCCCTGGACCACACACGCTCCACACTTGGGTCCCTGGAGCCACACCTCAGGACTGTGCTTCCCTTTCAAGAGAATTCTTCCCATTCCATTGGCCACAACCTTGCAAATTAGGAAAAACCTCCAAAGTTACCGAGGCCATCCCAATAGTGTAGGCCGCCCAGGACAAACAGGTGTGATCTCAAACCAGCTGAGCAACTACCTCCACTCAGACAAAAGATGTCCCCAGAGAAGAATATTGAACCGGACAGGCCCCTACGCCCTAATCAGATCCATTGCTTTGGTTTCCAGGCATCTCTCCTCAGAGGCCTCATTTCCAATACCAGCAAATGGTGGTTTCCTGAGGCACCAATAAGAACAAATCTCGTCTCCCCATGGAAAACTTGCTCATTGGAGCTTGGTTATCACCTCTGGTTAGGAGAATCCTTCAGGGCCCTGGTGCCACTGCCCCATACCAAGGTCTCAATGGACTCAAACCAACATTAAGACCATCCTCAGGAAAGTCCATTTCAACTCATTTAACACCATCCTCAGGAAAGTCCATTCCAACTCAGCCCCCTCTGATGCTATCCCAAGCCAGCAGATCAAACGTTTCTTGTTGCTAGGAGACAATTGGAATTGAGGCTGTCTGCCCAGGCATCCATACTTAGAAACCTGTTCTGGAAAAATATCTTAAGAGACGTCCTGGAGCCATCCAACAAATCTTAATTGTCCCACAGAAGGAATCCTTGCGGTTTGGAGCATCTCACAACTCTAATAGTGGGAATACCCCCATGGCCTCATAATGCCCCCCCCCCTTCATGAAGGGGCCAACATGGACAGAAACTCCAACCTGAGCCAAAGTCTGATCCTCGACCTGACTTCAGACTCATGAGATCTCAATTCAGCTCTGCAGAGTGTGCCTGCCATGTCCATTCCCCGAAACCTAAGCCTAGCTTGTGTTCTCAGACTTCCGTCCTCACTCTCCTGGCCCACAAGCCCTCCAGTTTGGGAATTCCGAAGCCACAATGCAGCACTCTGCCTGCCCTCCAGAAGAAAAACTTTGCCCTATGCTGCTAATAAGAAACCCCAAATGATTATCTAATGCATGCCACTCGACTGTAAAGCAATTATAGAGCCTACCCTGAATACGAATGCCCTGTCTGGCACAGCCTGAGACAAGACATCCCAAACGACACCTAGACAGCTGGCTCCAACCTGGACACAAGGGACCCGCTATGGCTGTAGTTCGTCATCTCTTCCCAACCTCGGTTTTCAGGCTTCAGAACCTAGACCTTATCTCCAATCACTGCCCAGGGGTGAACGTGATGCAGAAATTAGAATTCCTCCTTCCCCATGTCCAGAAACCTTGTGGTTGGCATATTGTCCAACATTCAATGTGGGAAAACCTGCATTGTCGGAAAGTCCACGCCAGTGCTTGAGGGCCGCTTAGGGCACAGACATGCATTGTGACCTGTAGCGTGAGTCCCTTATTAAATAACGCCTCTCAGTGGCTGGACCAAGATCCTGCATATGGGGCTTGTCATATCCATAGGCCCCCAGGTTAACCAGAGAGCGAGTATTCCAGTTGTCAGTACCCACTTCTTGCTCCAGAATCCCTCTACTGGGGGGACACATGAAGCAGAAAACAGGACTCTTCCCTTCCCACAGAATGACCCCAAAATCGTGGGGGCTGGACAAACTACCAGAGAGGGAGACTTCTACGACCCATGAGGCAACTCCTACATTAAACGGCCATTGTGGACAAAATATCCAGAGACAAAAGACTGAGCGACTGCCTCCCACTCACCCTTCTTTCATATCCAGAGGAGCTCCCCTCACGGACTGTAGATCAGGCCTGCCATAACCTCGGCCCCAAACCTGAGCTGAGTTTGGGGTTTTGGAAGTCAGTCTGCACAGCCGTGGCCCACACTGCCTCCAGGCTGGGGTCTCTGGAGCCACACCACAGAACTGTGCCTGCTCTCTCCTAAGAAACTGCCCGTTCCATTGGCCACAACTCTACAAAATAGTAGAAATCTCAAGGTCCCCAAGGACATCCCACTACCGCAAGCCGCACTGGACAAACAGGGGCATTATGACACCAGCTGAGCAACTACTATCTCCATGCAGACACACAGACTGATATCCGCAGAGACGGAAGATTGAACCAGGCAGGCCCCTAGGCCCTATTATGAACTCTGGCTTTGGTGTCCAGGTATCACTCCTCAGAGGCCTGGGTTCGAAGACCAGCATATGGGGCTATCCGGAGGCACCAGACAGAACACTTCTCATCTCCGCATGGAAAGCTTCCTTGTTGGAGTTGTGTCAAACCCTTCGGGTTGGAGAATCCTGCAGAGTCCCTTAGCTACTGCCACATTCCAAGGTCTCCATGGCCACCAACCCACATTATGACTCATCCTCATGAAAGTCCATTTAAACTCAGCCTTCTTGGTAGCTCACCCAAGAGCCCGCAGATTGAGCGTGCCTTGTCTCGACCAGGCAATGGGAAGGGGAGTTGGCGTTTCTCGGCATCCATGCTTAGGCCCCTGCTCTTGAGTCTTTCTGTATGGGGCATCCTGGAACCATCCCATAGTACTCGACTGTCCTGAAGAAGGAAACTTTGAAGTTTGGAGCAGCTCACAACTCCCAGCGTAGGGAAACCTCCCTGGCCTCATGACGCCCCCACCCCCTTCAGGAAGGGGCCGTCACGGACACAAACTCCAGCTTGAGGCAACATCTGATATTCGCCCTGAGCTCAGATGCAGGAGATCTCGATTCAGCCTCTGCACAGTGGGCCCAAACCTCGTCGTGCTACCTTGTGTTTTCAGACTTCCTTCCTCACACTCCTGGCAAACATGTCTTCAAGACTTGGAATTCTGGAACCAAAATGCAGCCCTATGCTGGCCCTCCAGAAGAAAAACGTTGCTCTATGGGGATCTCCATAAACCCCAAATGAGGATCAACCTGCTCGGTTCTCGACCTCACCCCAATTGGATTGTTCGGTTTGTCCATTCATCCCTCCCCAGAGCTCTGCTTTGGAATCCCTCTTTTGGTGGGACACCTGAGGTAACAAAACTAAAAGGACTCCTCCCATCCTTCAGATTGACCCCAAACAATTGGGATTGGACCAAATTCACAGAGAGGAAGTCTCGTCCATGGCCCATGAGGCCTCCCCGAGACTCCACAGCCATCGTTGACAACAAATCCAGAGACAAAAGTCTGAGCAAGCGCCTCACACTCGCTCTTTTCTTGTATCCCGAAGAGTTCTCCTCACGGTCTGTAGATCGGGCCTGCCATACCTACTTCCCAAACCTAAGCCGAGTTTGTGTTTTCAGACTTCTGTCCCCACATTCCTGGCCCACAGACCCTTCAGGCTGGGGCCCCTGGAACCACACATCAGGACTGTGCCTGTCCATACCACGGGAATTCTGCCCATTCCATTGTCCACAATCGTACAAATTAGGAAAAACCTCCAGAGTCCCCAAGGACATCCCAATAATGTAGGCCGCCCAGGACAAACAAGGGTCATCTGAAACCAGCTGAGCATCTACCTCTACTCAGCGTAGATGGATGTCCCCAGAGAAGAAGATTGAATCAGACAGGCCCCTAGGCCTGAATCAGATTCATTGCTTTCGGTTACAGGTATCTCTCCTCAGAGGCCTGGTTTCCAATATTAGCATATGGGGATTTCATGAGGCAGCAATCAGAACAAATCTCTTCTCCACATGGGAAAATTATCCTTTGAAGATGTCTCAAAAGCTCCAGTTAGGAGAATCCTTCAGGGCCTGTGTGCCACTGCCCCATTACAAGGTCTCCAGAGACACAAAAACACATTAGGACCCATCCACAGGAGAGTCCATTTCAACTCAGCGTATTCGGTTGCTCGGCGAGATCCAGCAGATCTAACTTGTCTTGTTGCTAGGAGACAATTGGAATGTGAGGTGGCCTACCCCGCCATCCATCCTTAAAACCCTGCTCTGAATCATTCGCCTGGAGCCAAACAACAGGTCTCAATTGTCCTGCAGAAGAATCTTTGCAGTTGGGAGCTTCTCAGAACTCCCTTCGTGAGAGAACCGCCATGGCCACATGATCCCCCCCCTTCATAAAGGGGCCATCAGGGACATAATGTCCAACCTGAGCGATCGTCTGATCCTCACCCCGACTTCAGATGCACGGGATCTCGGTTCAGGTCTGTAGATTGTGCCTGCCATGTCCTCACCCAGAAACCTAAGCCTAGCAGTGTCCTCAGACTTCTGTCCACAGACTACTGGCTCACGAGTCCTCCAGTTTGGCAATCCAGAACTACAATGCAGCACTCTACCTGCCCTGAGAAGAAATACATTGCCCTCTAGGGCTACCTAGAAACCCCAAATGAAGATCAACCTGCACGACACTTGGCTATACCCAAAATATATAGGATGACCTGGGCAATAATGCCATTTCTGACACAGCCTGAGCCTGGACCTCCTAGGCCCACCCAGACAGCTGGCTAAAAACTGAGAACATCAGACCCCCCATGGCCTTAGGTCGTTATCCCTTCCTAACCTCAGTTTTCAGGCTTCAGAACCTAGACCTTATCCCCAATCACTGCCCAGGTTTGAAAATGATGCAGAAATCAGAATTCCTTCCCAATGGCAGGAAAACTTGTGGTTGGCTTGTTGTCCAACGTTCAGTGTAGTGGAAACCCAGTGTGTCCCTTGAGGCCCCGCCATTGCTCGCGGTCCAGATAGGTAGCAAACACACATTGTGACCCTCAGCCTTAGCCCAGTCCTCAGGTAAGGCCTCTCAGTGGCTGGATGAAGAGACACCATATTGGGCTTGCCATGCCCCTAGGCCCCAATTTTTAACCATAGTTCGTGTTGTCCCTTCACTCTTCCCCAGGGCTCTGCTTTGGAATTCCTCTTTTGGTGGGACACCTGATGTAACAACCCTGAAAGGAGTCCTCCATCCAACAGATTGACAAAAAACAATTGGGATTGGGCCAAATGAACAGAGAGCAAGATTCGTCCATGGCCCATGAGGCCTCCTCGACATTCCACGGCCATCGTTGATACAAAATCCAGAGACAAAAGCCTAAGCAAGCGCCTCAGACTCGCACTATCTTCATATCCTGAAGATGTCTTCTCATGGTTTGTAGATCGGGCCTGCCATACCTACGTCCCCAAAAATAAGCTGAGTTTGTGTTTTCAGACTTCTGTCCTCAAAGTCCTGGGCCACACACCATCCAGGCTGGGGACCCTGAGCCACACATTAGGACTGTGCTTGTCCATACCACGGGTATTCTGCCCATTCCATTGTCCACATTCGTACATATTAGGAAAAACCTCCAGAGTCCCCAAGTACATCCCAATAATGTAGGCCACCCAGGACAAACAAGGGTCATCTGAAACCAGCTGAGCATCTACCACTACTCAGCGTAGATGGATGTCCCCAGAGAAGAAGATTGAATCAGACAGGACCCTAGGCCTGAATCAGATTCATTGCTTTCGGTTACAGGTATCTCTCCTCAGAGGCCTGGTTTCCAATATTAGCATATGGGGATTTCATGAGGCAGCAATCAGAACAAATCTCTTCTCCACATGGGAAAATTATCCTTTGAAGATGTCTCAAAATCTCCAGTTAGGAGAATCCTTCAGGGCCTGTGTGCCACTGCCCCATTACAAGGTCTCCATGGACAGAAATCCACATTAGAACCCATCCACAGGAAATTCCATTTCAACTCAGCTCCCTTGGTTGCTCCCCCAGAGCGAGCAGACTGAACCTGTCTTGACTAGGAGACAATTGGAGTGCGAGGCGGGCTGCCCAACCATCCATCCTTAGAGCTCTGCTCTGGTGTCATTCCGTATGGGATGTCCTGGAGCCATCCAACAGGTCTCAAATGTCCAGCAGAAGGAATCCTTGAGTTTTGGAGCATCTCACAACTCCCAACCTGGGAAAATCTAGATGGCTTTGTGATGCCCCCCCCCCCCCATTTATGAAGGGGAAATCATGGACAGGAACTTCAACCTAAGACAACGTCTGATCTTCACCCTGAATTCAGATGCACGAGATCTCGATGCAACTCTGTAGAGTGTGCTTTCCTTGCCCTCGCCCTGAAACCTATGACTAGCTTGTGTTCTCAGACTTCCGTCCTCACACTCCTGGCCCCCAAGCCCTCACATTTGGAAATTCGGGACACAAAATGAAGCATTCTGCCTGCCTTCCAGAAGAAAAATTTTGACCTATGGAGTTTCTCACATAACCCAAATGAGGATAGACATACATGGCACTCGAATGTACCCAAATTAGATAGTCTAACCTGGCCACTAATACACTGTCTGATAGGAATGAGCCGGACCTCCTGACCAAAACCGAGACAGCTGACCGCACACTGAGAACATCACACCCCGCCATGGTCTTAGCTCGTTATCTCTTCACAACCTAACTTTTCAGGCTTCAGAACTTAGACAGTAACACCAAGCCCTGACAAAAGGGTTGAATGTGATGCAGAAATCAGAACTTCTCCTTACCCAAGGCAAGAAGCCTTGTGGTTGGAAAGTTGTCCAACGATCAGTGTAGGAGAAACCAGCATTCACCCTGAGGCCCCGCCCATTCTTGAGTGCGACGAGGGCATAAACACGCATTGTGACCCTCAGCGTGAGTCCTGTCCTCTAGTAAGTCCTCTCAGTGCCTGGACCATTAGATGTCATAATGGGCTTGACATGTCCCTAGGCCCCATTTTTAACCAGATTATTGGTTGTCCAGTCGCCCCTCCCCAGGGCTTTACTCTGGAATTCCTCATTTGGTGGGACACCCAAGGTTAAAAAAACAAAACAAAACAAAACAACAACAACAACAACAACAACAAAAACGGACTTCTTCCATCCCACAGAATGAACTCAAACTCTTTGGACAAGGCCAAACCCAAGAGAATAAGACTCATCCATTTCCCATGAAGTCTCCCGGAATTTTCACGACCATGAGTGACACGATATCCAGAGACAAAAACTTGATCAAGAGCCTCACACTCGCCCTTTTTTTTTCATATCCTGAAGAGTTCTCCTCAAGGGCTGTAGTTCAGTCCTGCCATACCTATGACCCGAAACATAAGCCGAGTTTGTGTTTTCAGACAACTGTCCAAACAGCCCTGGCCTAAACACCCTACAGGTTCAGGCCCCTGGAGCCAACCTGAGGACTGTACTTGCCCTCTCCAAGGAAATTCTGTGTGACCATTCCAATGGCCACAACCCTACTAAAGGATAAACCTACAAAGTCCCTGATGCCATCCCAATAGTGGTGGTTTCCCAGGACAAACAGGAGTAATCTGAGCCCATCCGAGAAACTACCTGCACTAAGACCTGTAGACTGATGTTCCAGGAGGTAAAAAGGAACGAACAGGCCCCTACGCACTAATAGGACCCATTGCTTTGGTTTCCAGGCATCTCTCCTCAGAGGCCTGGATTTCAATACCAGCATATGGCTGTTTCTTGACTCAAACATCAGTACAAATCTCATCTACACATGGGAAACTTGCACGATGGAGCTGTGTGAAAGCCTCTCTTTAGGAGAACCCTTCAGGGCCCCATTGCCACCGCTTCATTCCACGGTCTCCATAGACACAAAAACACATTAGGACCCATCCAATGGAGAGTCCATTTCGAATGAGCGTATTCGGTTGCTCTACGAGATCCAGCAGATCTAACTTGTCTTGTTGCTAGGAGACAATTTGAATGCGAGGTGGGCTACCAAGCCATTCATCCTTAAAACCTTGCTCAAAATCGTTGGCCTGGAGCCAACCTACAGGTCTCATTTGTCCTGCAGAGGAATCTTTGCAGTTGGGAGCTTCTCACAACTCCCATCGTGAGAGAACCCCCATGGCCTCGTGATCCCCCCCCCCTTCATAAAGGGGCCATCAGGGACATAAGGTCCAAACTGAGTGATCGTCTGATCCTCACCCTGACTTCAGATACACGAGATCTCGGTTCAGGTCTCCAGTTTGTGCCTGCCATGTCCTCACCCAGAAACCTAAGCCTAGCTTGTGTCCTCAGGCTTCTGTCCAAGGACTACTGCCTCACAACCCACCAGTTTGGCAATCCAGAACTACAATGCAGCACTCTACCTGCCCTGCAGATGAAATACATTGCCCTCTGGGGCTACCTAGAAACCCCAAATGAAGATCAACCTGCACGACACTTGGCTATACCCAAAATATATATAGGATGACCTGGGCAATAATGCCCTTTGTGACACAGCCTGAGCCTGGACCGCCTAGGCCCACCCAGACAGCTGGCTACAAACTGAGAACATCAGACCCCCCATGGCCTTAGGTCGTTATCCCTTCCCAACCTCAGTTTTCAGGCTTCAGAACCTAGACCTTATCTCCAATCACTGCCCAGGTTTGAGAATGATGCAGAAATCAGAACTCCTTCCCGATGGCACGAAAACTTGTGGTTGGCTTGTTGTCCAACGTTCAGTGTAGTGGAAACCAGTGTGTCCCTTGAGGCCCCGCCATTGCTCGCTGTCCAGATAGGTAGCAAACACACATTGTGACCCTCAGCCTTAGCCCAGTCCTCAGGTAAGGCCTTCAGTGGCTGGATGAAGAGACATCATATTGGGCTTGCGATGCCCATAGGCCCCAATTTTTAACCATAGTTCGTGTTGTACCTTCACTCTTCCCCAGGGCTCTGCTTTGGAATTCCTCTTTTGGTGGGACACCTGATGTAACAACCCTGAAAGGAGTCCTCCATCCAACAGATTGACAAAAAACAATTGGGATCGGGCCAAATCCACAGAGAGCAAGATTCGTCCATGGCCCATGAGGCCTCCTCGACATTCCACGGCCATCGCTGATACAAAATCCAGAGACAAAAGCCTAAGCAAGCGCCTCACACACGCACTATCTTCATATCCTGAAGATGTCTTCTCATGGTTTGTAGATCGGGCCTGCCATACCTACGTCCCCAAACATAAGCTGAGTTTGTGTTTTCAGACTTCTGTCCTCAAAGTCCTGGGCCACACACCATCCAGGCTGGAGACCCTGGAGCCACACATTAGGACTGTGCCTACCCAATCCATGGGAATTCTGCCCATTCCATTGTCCAAAATCGTACAAATTAGGAGAACACTCCAAAGTCCATGAGGCCATCACAATAGTATAGGTCACCCGGGACAAAAAAAGGGCAGTCTGACACAAGCTGAGCATCTAAATCCACTCATACCCTAGATGGATGTCCCCAGAGAAGAATATTGAACCAGACAGGACCCTAGGCCAAAATCGGATCCATTGCTTTGGTGTACAAACATGTTTCCTCAAAACCCTGGGTTCCAATACCAGCATTGGGGTTTTCCAGAGGCACCCAGGACAAAGAGGAGCAATCTGAGCCCATCTGAGAACTTACCTGCACTCAAACTTGTAGACGGATATCCCCAGTGGTAAAAAGGAACGAACAGGCCCCTAGGCCCTAATCGGATCCATTGCTTTGGTTTCAAGACATCTCTCCTCAGAGGCCTGGATTTCAGTACCAGCATATGACTGTTTCATGACTGACCCATCAGAACAAATCTCATCTACACATGGGAAAATTGCGCGTGGGAGCGATGTCAAAGCCTCTGTTTAGTAGAACCCGTCATGGCCCCAGTGCCACCGGGTCATTCCAAGGTATCCATAGACACAAAAACACATTAGGACCCATCCACAGGAGAGTCCATTTCAACTCAGCGTATTCGGTTGCTCCGCGAGATCCAGCAGATCTAACTTGTCTTGTTGCTAGGAGACAATTGGAATGCGAGGTGGCCTACCCCGCCATCCATCCTTAGAACCCTGCCCGGAATCGTTGGACTGGAGCCAACCAACAGGTCTCAATTGTCCTGCAGAAGAATCTTTACAGTTGGGAGCTTCTCACAACTCCCATCGTGAGAAAACACCCATGATCTCGTGATCCCCCCCCCTTCATGAAGGGGCCCTCAGGGACATAAGGTCTAAACTGAGTGATTGTCTGATCCTCACCCTGACTTCAGATGCACGAGATCTCGGTTCAGGTCTGTAGATTGTGCCTGCGATGTCCTCAACAGAAACCTAAGCCTACCTTGTGTCTTCAGACTTCCATCCTCAGACTAATGGCCCACAAGCCCTCCAGAATTATAACGCAGCACTCTCCCTGCCCTCCAGAAGAAAAACATTGAATTCTGGGGCTACCCAGAAACCCCAAATGAAGATCAACTTGCACGCCACTTGGTTGTACCCAAAATATATAGGCTGACTTGGGCAATAATGCCCTTTCTGACAGAGGCTGAGCCTGGACCTCCAGGCTCATCCAAACAGCTGGCCGCTCACTGAGCACATCGGACCAGTCATTGCCTTAGGTCATTATCTCTTCCCAGCCTCGGTTTTCAGGATTTAGAATCTAGACCATATCTCCAATCACTGCCCGTGTTTGAAAATGATGCAGAAATCAGAACTCCTTCCCGATGGCAAGAAACCTTGTGTTAGAATTGTTGTATAATGTTCAGTGTAGTGGATACCTGTGTGTCCGATGAGACCCCACCATTGCTCGCGGGCCACATAGGTGGCAAACACACATTGTGACCCTCAGCCTTAGCCCAGTCCTCAGGTAAGGCCTCTCAGTGGCTGGATGAAGAGACAGCATATTGGGCTTGCGATGCCCATAGGCCCCAATTTTTAACCATAGTTCGGGTTGTCCCTTCACTCTTCCCCAGGGCTCTGCTTTGGAATTCTGCTTTTGGTCGGACACCTGAGGTATCAAGACTGAAAGGAGTACTCCATCCAGCAGATTGACGGAAAACAATTGGGATCGGGCCAAATCCACGGAGAGCAAGATTCGTCCATGCCCCATGAAGCCTCCTCGACATTCCACGGCCATCGCTGATACAAAATCCAGAGACAAAAGCCTGAGCAAGCGCCTCAGACTCGCACTATCTTCATATCCTGAAGATGTCTTCTCATGGTTTGTAGATCGGGCCTGCCATACCTACGTCCCGAAACATAAGCTGAGTTTGTGTTTTCAGACTTCTGTCCTCAAAGTCCTGGGCCACACACCATCCAGGCTGGGGACCCTGGAGCCACACATTAGGACTGTGCCTTCCCAATCCATGGGAATTCTGCCCATTCCATTGTCCAAAATCGTACAAATTAGGAGAACCCTCCAAAGTCCATGAGGCCATCCCAATAGTATAGGTCGCCCGGGACAAAAAGTTCAGTCTGTCACCAGCTGAGCATCTACCTCCACTCATACCCTAGATGGATGTCCCCAGAGAAGAATATTGAACCAGACAGGACCCTAGGCCAAAATCGGATCCATTGCTTTGGTTTACAGGCATGTCTCCTCAAATCCCTGGGTTCCAATACCATAATTGGGGTTTTCCTGAGGCACCCATCAGAACAAACCTCGTCTCCACAAGGAAACATGTGCATGGGAGCTATGTCAAAAGCTTAGGAGAATACTTCAGGGTCCCGGTGCCACCGCCCCATTCCAAGGCCCTCATGGACACAAACACACATTAGACCAATCCTCAGGAAAGTCCATTTCAACTCAGCCACCCCGGTTGCTCCTGCAGAGCCATCAAATCTAAACTGTCTTGTCCCTAGGAGACAATTGGAATGCGAGGCGGGCTTCCCAGGCATCCATCCTCGAACGTTGGTCTGGACTCATCCATATGGGATGTCCTGGTGCTGTCCAACAGGTCTCAATTGTCCCGCAGAAGGAATCCTAGGAGGGGGCCTTCCACCACTCCCAACGTGGGAAAACCTCCATGGACTCGAGATTCGGCTCCCATCATGAAGGGGCCGTCATGAACAGAAAATCCAAGCTGAGCCAAATTCTGATCCTCGCTCTGACTTCAGATGCATGAGATATTACTTCAGATCTTCAGGAGGTACATGCCGTACCCTAGTCCCTGAATCCCAAGTCTAGCTTGTTTTCTCAGAATTCCGTCCTCACACTCCTGGCCCCGAAGCCCACAAGTTTGGCAATACCGGACCATCATTGCAGCACTCTGCCTGCCCTCTAGAAACAAAATATTGCCTAATGAGCTACCCGGAACATTAAATGAAAATAAACCTACACGGCACTCGAATGTACCCATATTATATAGTCTACCTGGGCAGTAATGCACTGTCTGACACAACCTGAGCCGGGACATCCTGAGCAACACCCAGACACTGACGGCCCCTGAGACCATAAGACCCGCAGTGGCCTTAGGTCATTATTTCTTCCCTACCTAAGTATTCAGGCTTCAGAACCTAGACCTTATCTCCAATCACTGTCCAGGGGTGAGTGTGATGCAGAAATCAGAACTCCTCTTTATCCACGACAAGAAACCTTGTGGTTGCCATGTTGTCCAAGGTTCAGTGTAGGAGAAACAAGCATTCACCCTGAGGTCCCGCCCATTCTTGAGTGCAACGAGGGCATAAACACGCATTGTGACCCTCAGCATGAGTCCTGTCCTCTAGTAAGTCCTTTCAGTGTCTAGAACATTAGATGCCATAATGCTTTGACATGGCCTAAGCCCCAAATTTAAACCAGATTTCTTTTGTCCAATCGCCCCTACCCAGGGCTCTCCTCTGGAATCGCTCATTTGGTTAGACAACTGAGTTTGAAAAACAAAACAAAACAAAGCAACAACAACAAAAAAACGGATTTCTTCCATCCCACAGAATGACCCGAAACTCTTTGGACGGGGCCAAACCTCCAGAGAGTAAGACTCGTCCATTTCCATGTTCTCCTTGTGGTCTGTAGATCAGTCCTGCCATACCTATGACCCGAAACATAAGACGAGTCTGTGTTTTCAGACAACTGTCCAAACAACCCTGGCCTACACACCCTACAGGCTCAGGCCCCTGGAGCCAAAACTGACGACTGTTTTTGCCCTCTCCAAGGGAATTGTATGTGCCCATTCCAATGGCCACAACCCTACTAATAGGATAAACCTCCAAAGTCCCTGAGGCCATCGCAATATTTGTGGCTTTCCAGGACAAACTGGGGCAATCTGGGCCCATCTGAGCACCTACCTGCACTCAGACGCCTAGACTGATGTCCCCAGAGGTAAAAAGGAACAAACAGTCCCCTAGGCACCTATCGGATCCATTGCTTTGGTTTCCAGGCATCTCTCCTCAGAGGCCTGGATTTCAATAACAGCATATGGCTGTTTCTTGACTCACCCATCAGAACAAATCTCATCTACACATGGGAAACTTGCACGATGGAGCTGTGTGAAAGCCTCTATTTAGGAGAACCCTTCAGGGCCCCAGTGCCACCGCCGCTTCATTCCAAGGTCTCCATAGACACAAAATCATATTAGGACACATCCACGGGAGAGTCCATTTCAACTCAGCCTCCTCGGTTGCTCCCCCTGATCAGACCAATCTAACCTGTCTTGTTGCTTGGAGACAATTGGAATGCGAGGTGGCCTACCCAGCCATCCATCCTTAAAACGCTGCTCGGAATCGTTGTCCTGGAGCCAACAAACAGATCTCAAAATTGTCGGGCAGAAGAATCTTTGCAGTTGGGAGCTTCACACAACTCCCACCGTGGGGAAAACACCATGGCCTCGTGATCCACCCCCCCTTCAATAAGGGGCCATCAGGGTCAGACTGTCCAACCAGAGCGATCGTCGGATCCTCGCCCTGACTTCAGATGCACGAGATCTCGATTCAGGTCTGTAGATTGTGCCTGCCATATCCTCACCCAGAAACCTAGGCCTAGCTTGGGTTCTCAGACTTCAGTCCTCAGAATACTGGCCCACAAGCCCTCCAGTTTGGCAATCCAGAACTACAATGCAGCACTCTGCCTGACCTTCAGAAGAAAAACATTGCCCTCTGTGGTTAGCCAGAAACCCCAAAATAGAATCAACGGGGCACACCATTCGGCTGTACCCCAAATGTATAGGCTGACATGGGCACTAATGCCCTTTCTGACACAGCCTGTTCCTGGCACAACTGGCCCCACCCAGACAGCTGGCCGCACACTGAGCACATCTGACCTGCCATGGCCTTAGGTCGTCATCTCTTCTCAAACTCGGTTTTCAGGCTCCAGAACCTAGACCTTATTTCCAATCACAGCCCGGGTTTGAAAATGATGCAGAAATCAGAACTCTTTCCCCATTGCAAGACACCTTGTGGTTGGCATGTTGTCCAAGATTTAGTGTAGTTGAAACCAGTGTGGCCCATGAGGCCCCGCCCATGGTTGCGGGCCACATTGGTCTCAAACACACATTGTGACCCTCAGCCTGAGCCCAGTCCTCAGGTAAGGCCTTTCAGCGGCTGGATGGAGAGACAGCATATTGGGATTGCCATGCCCCTATGCCCCAATTTTTAACCATAGTTCGGGGTGTCCCTTCACTCTTCCCCAGGGCTCTGCTTTGGAATTCCTCTTTTGGTGGGACACCTGAGGTAACAAACCTGAAAGGAGTCCTCCCATCGCACAGATTGACGAAAAACAATTGGGATCGGGCCAAGTCCACAGAGAGCAAGATTCGTCCATGGCCCTAGAGGCCTCTCCAACATTCCACGGCCCATCGCGGCCATCGCTGAAACAAAATCCATAAACAAAAAAGCCTGAGCGTGCGCCTCAGATTCGCTCATTCATTCTTCATATCCTGAGGAATTCTTCAGATAAGAACCTACACGGCACTCGATGCACCCAAAATATATAGTATAACCTGGGCACTAATGCACTGTCTGACAACCTGAGCCCGGACCTCGTGATTAACACCCAGAGAGCTGATCGCACACTGAGCACATCAGACCCGCCATGGCCTTAGGTCATCATCTCTTCCCTACCTCAGTTTTCAGGCTTCAGAACCTAGACCTTATCTCCAATCACTGCCCAGCGGTGACTGTGATGCAGAAATCAGAACTCTTCCTTACCCATGGCAAGAAACCTTGTGGTCGGCATGCTGTCCAAAGTTCAGTGTAGGAGAAACCAGCATTCACCTTGAGGCCCCGCCCATTCTTGAGTGCGTCGAGGGCATAAAAACACGCATTGTGACCCTCAGCGTGAGTCCTGTCCTCTAGTACGTCCTCTCAGTGGCTGGACCATTAGATGTCATAATGGGCCTGACAAGTCCCGTAGACAGATGTGCCCAGAGAGAAAAAAGGATCGAACAAGCCCCTAGGCACCTATCGGATCCATTGCTTTGGTTTCCAGGCATCTCTCCTCAGAGGCCTGGATTTCAATAACAGCATATGGCTGTTTCTTGTCTCACCCATCAGAACAAATCTCATCTACACATGGGAAACTTGCACGATGGAGCTGTGTGAAAGCCTCTCTTTAGGAGAAACCTTCAGGGCTCCAGTGCCACTGCTTCATTCCAAGGTCTCCATAGACACAAAATCATATTAGGACACATCCACAGGAGAGTCCATTTCAGCTCAGCCTCCTCGGTTGCTCCCCCAGATCAGGCAGATATAACCTGTCTTGTTGCTTGGAGACAATTGGAATTCGAGGTGGGCTACCCAGCCATCCATCCTTAGAATCCTGCTCAGAATCATTGTCCTTGAGCCAACCAAAAGTTCTCAATTGTCCTGCAGAAAAATCTTTGCAGTTGGGAGCTTCTCACAACTCCCATCATGGGAAAACATCCATGGCCTCGTGATCCACCGCCCCTTCAAGAAGGGGCCATCAGGGACAGAATGTCCAACCTGTGCAATCGTCTGATCCTCGCCCTGACTTCAGATGCACGAGATCTCGATTCAGGTCTGTAGATTGTGCCTGCGATATCCTCACCCAGAAACCTAGTCCTATCTTGGGTTCTCAGACTTCCGTCCTCAGACTACTGGCCCACAAGCCCTCCAGTTTGGCAATCCAGAACCACAATGCAGCACTCTGCCTGTTCTCCAGAAGAAAAACATTGCCCTCTGGGGCTACCCAGAAACCCCAAATGAGATTCAACCTGCACGCCATTCGGCTGTACCCCAAATATATAGGCTGACCTGGGCACTAATGCCCATTCTGACACAGCATGAGCCTGGACCTCCTGGCCCCACACAGACAGCTGGCCGCACACTGAGCACATCGGACCCGCCATGGCCTTAGTTCGTCATCTCTTCTCAACCTCGGTTTTCAGGCTTCAGAAACTAGACCTTATCTCCAATCACGGCCCGGGTTGGAAAATGATGCAGAAATCAGAACTCTTTCCCCATTGCAAGACACCTTGTGGTTGGCATGTTGTCCAAGATTTAGTGTAGTTGAAACCAGTGTGGCCCATGAGGCCCCGCCCATGCTTGCGGGCCACATTGGTCTCAAACACACATTGTGACCCTCAGCCTGAGCCCAGTCCTCAGGTAAGGCCTCTCAGCGGCTGGATGGAGAGACAGCATATTGGGATTGCCATGCCCCTAGGCCCCAATTTTTAACCATAGTTCGGGGTGTCCCTTCACTCTTCCCCAGGGCTCTGCTTTGGAATTCCTCTTTTGGTGGGACACCTGAGGTAACAAACCTGAAAGGAGTCCTCCCATCGCACAGATTGACGAAAAACAATTGGGATCGGGCCAAGTCCACAGAGAGCAAGATTCGTCCATGGCCCTAGAGGCCTCTCCAACATTCCACGGCCATCGCTGAAACAAAATCCAGAAAAAAAGCCTGAGCGAGTGCCTCAGATTCGCTCATTCTTCATATCCTGAGGAGTTCTTCAGATAAGAACCTACACGGCACTCGATGCACCCAAAATATATAGTCTAACCTGGGCACTAATGCACTGTCTGACAACCTGAGCCCGGACCTCGTGACCAATACCCAGACAGCTGACCGCACACTGAGCACATCAGACCCGCCATGGCCTTAGTTCATCATCTCTACCCTACCTCAGTTTTCAGGCTTCAGAACCTAGACTTTATCTCCAATCACTGCCCAGGCGTGACTGTGATGCAGAAATCAGAACTCTTCCTTACCCATGGCAAAAAACCTTGTGGTTGGCATGTTGTCCAACGTTCAGTGTAGGAGAAACCAGCATTCACCCTGAGGCCCTGCCTATTCTTGAATGCGAAGAGGGCATAAACACGCATTGTGACCCTCAGAGTGAGTCCTGTCCTCTAGTACGTCCTCTCAGTGGCTGGACCATTAGATATCATAATGGGCTTGACATGTCCCTAGGCCCCAATTTTTAACCAGATTTCTGGTTGTCCAGTCGCCCCTCCCCATGGCTCTACTCTGGAATCCATCATTTGGTGGGACACCTGAGTTTGAAAAACAAAACAAAACAATTCAACAGCAACAGAACAACGGACTTCTTCCCTCCCACAGAATGACACCAAACTCTTAGGACGGGGCCAGACCCCCAGAGAGTAAGACTCGTCCATTTCCCATGGAGTCACCCGGGAATTTCACGACCATGAGTGACACGATATCCAGAGACAAAAACTTGAGCAAGAGCCTCACACTTCCCCTTTTTTCATATCCTGAAGAGTTCTCCTCATGGTCTGTAGATCAGTCCTGCCATACCTATGACCTGAAACATAAGCCGAGTTTGTGTTTTCAGACAACTGTCCAAACAGCACTGGCCTACACACCCTACAGGCTCAGTCCCCTGGAGCCAAACCTGACGACTGTGCTTGCCCTCTCCAAGGGAATTGTATGTGCCCATTGCAATGGCCACAACCCTACTAATAGGATAAACCTCCAAATCTCTGAGGCCATCCCAGTAATTGTGGCTTCCAAGGACAAATAGGGGCAATCTGGGCCCATCTGAGCACCTACCAGCACTCAGACGCGTAGACTGTGGTCCCCAGAAGTAAAAAGGAACGAGCAGGCCCTTAGGAACCTATCGGTTCCATTGCTTTGGTTTCCAGGCATCTCTCCTCAGAGGCCTGGATTTCAATAACAGCATATGGCTGTTTCTTGACTCACCCATCAGAAAAAATCTCATCTACACATGGGAAACTTGCACGATGGAGCTGTGTGAAAGCAACTCTTTAGGAGAACCCTTCAGGGCCCCAGTGCCACCGCTTCATTCCAAGGTCTCCATAGACACAAAATCATATTAGGACACATCCACGGGAGAGTCCATTTCAACTGAGCCTCCTCGGTTGCTCCCCCAGATCCAGCAGATCTAACCTGTCTTGTTGCATGGAGACAATTGGAATGCGAGGTGGGCTACCCAGCCATCCATCCTTAGAACCCTGCTCGGAATCGTTGTCCTGGAGCCAACCAACAGGTCTCAATTGTCCTGCAGAAGAATCTTTGCAGTTTGTAGCTTCTCACAACTCCCATCGTGGGAAAACCCACATGGCCTCGTGATCCACCCCCCCCTTCAAGAAGGGGCCATCAGGGACTGAATGTCCAACCTGAGCGATCGTCTGACCCTCGCCTTGACTTCAGATGCACGATATCTCGATTCAGGTCTGGAGATTGTGCCTGCCATATCCTCACATAATCCTACGCCTAGCTTGGGTTCTCAGTCTTACGTCCTCAGACTACTGGCCCACAAGCCCTCCAGTTTGGCAATCCAGACTACAATGCAGCACTCTGCCTGCCCTCCAGAAGAAAAATATTGCCCTCTGGGGCTACCCAGAAACCCCAAATCAGGATCAACCTGCACGACATTCGGCTGTACCCCAAATATATAGGCTGACCTGGGCACTAATGCCCTTTCTGACACAGCCTGAGCCTGGACCTCCTGGCCCCACCCAGACAGCTGGCCGCACAATGAGCACATCGGACCCGCCATGGCCTTGGGTCCTCATCTCTCTCAACCTCGGTTTTCAGGATTCAGAACCTAGACCTTATCTCCAATCACGGCCCGGGTATGAAAATGATGCAGAAATCAGAACTCTATACCCATGGCAAGAAACCTTGTGGTTGGCATGTTGTCCAATGTTCAGTGTAGTTGAAACCAGTGTGGCCCATGAGGCCACGCCCATGGTTGTGGGCCACATTGGTCACAAACACACATTGTAACCCCTCAGCCTGAGCCCAGTCCTCAGGTAAGGTCTCTCAGTGGCTGGATGGAGAGACAGCATATTGGGCTTGCCATGCCCCTAGGCCCCAATTTTTAACCGTAGTTCGGGTTGTGTCTTCACTATTCCGCAGGGCTCTGCTTTGGAATTCCACTTTTGTGGGGCACCTGAGGTAACAAACATGAAAGGAGTCCTCCCATCCCACAGATTGACGAAAAACAATTGGGATCGGGCCAAATCCACAGAGAGCACGATTCGTCCATGGCCCATGAGGCCTCCCCAACCTTCCACGGCCATCGCTGATAGAAAATCCAGAGAGAAAAGCCTGAGCACGTGCCTCAGACTCGCTCATTCTTCATATCCTGAAGAGTTCTTCCGATAAGAACCTATACGTCACTCGAAGGCACCCAAAATATATAGTCTAACCTGGGCACTAATGCACTGTCTGACAACCTGAGCCCGGACCTCGTGACCAACACCCAGACAGCTGACCGCACAGTAAGCACATCAGACCCGTCACGGCCTTAGGTCATCATCTCTTACCTACTTCAGTTTTTAGTCCTCAAAACCTAGACCTTATCTCCAATCACTGCCCAGGGGTGACTGTGATGCAGAAATCAGAACTCTTCCTTACCCATGGAAAGAAACCTTGTGGTCGGCATGTTGTCCAACGTTCAGTGTAGGAGAAACCAGCATTCACCCTGAGGCCCACCCATTCTTGAATGCGACGAAGGCATAAACACGCATTGTGACCCTCAGCATGAGTCCTGTCCTCTAGCACGTCCTTTCAGTGTCTGACCATTAGATGTCATAATGGGCTTGACATGTCCCTAGGCCCCAATTTTTAACCAGATTTCTGGTTGTCCAGTGGCCCCTCCCAGGGCTCTACTCAAGAATCCCTCATTTGGTGGGACACCTGAGGTTGAAAAACAAACAAAACAAATCAACAACAAAAGAACAATGGACTTCTTCCATCCCACAGAATGACTCCAAACTCTTTGGACGGGGCCACCCTCAGAGAGTAAGACTCGTCCATTTCCCAGGAAGTCAACCGGAAATTTCACGACCATGAGTGACACGATATCCAGAGACAAAAACTTGAGCAAGTGCCTCACACTCGCCCTTTTTTCATATCCCGAAGGGTTCTCCTCATGGTCTGTAGATTAGTCCTGCCGTACCTATGACCCGAAACATAAGCCGAGTTTGTGTTTTCAGACAACTGTCCAAACATCCCTGGCCTACACACCCTACAGGCTCAGGCCCCTGGAGCCAAACCTGACGACTGTGATTGCCCTCTCCAAGGGAATTGTATGTGCCCATTCAAAAGGACACAAACCTTCTAATAGGATAAACCTCCAAAGTCCCTGAGGCCATTCCAATATTTGTGGCTTCCCAGGACAAATAGGGGCAATCTGGGCCCATCTGAGCACCTACTGGCACTCAGACCGGTAGACTGATGTCCCCAGAGGTAAAAGGAACGAACAGGCCCCTAGGCACCTATCGGATCCATTGCTTTGGTTTTCAGGCATCTCTCCTCAGAGGCCTGGATTTCAATAACAGCATATGGCTGTTTCTTGACTCACCAACCAGAACAAATCTCATCTACACATGGGAAACTTGCACGATGGAGCTGTGTGAAAGCATCTCTTTAGGAGAACCCTTCAGGGCCCCAGTGAAACCACTTCATTCCAACGTCTCCATAGACACAAAATCATATTAGAACACATCGACGGGAGAGTCCATTTCAACTCAGCCTCCTCGGTTGCTCCCCCAGATCCAGCAGATCTAACCTGTCTTGTTGCATGTAGACAATTGGAATGCGAGGTGGGCTACCCAGCCATCCATCCTTAGAACCCTGCTCGGAATCGTTGTCCTGGAGCCAACCAGCAGGTCTCAATTGTCCTGTAGAAGAATCTTTGCAGTTTGTAGCTTCTCACAACTCCCATCGTGGGAAAACCCACATGGCCTCGTGATCCACCCCCCCTCAAGAAGGGGCCATCAGGGACAGAATGTCCAACCTGAGCGATAGTCTGACCCTCACCCTGACTTCAGATGCACGAGATCTCGATTCAGGTCTGGAGATTGTGCCTGCCATATCCTTACCCATAATCCTAGGCCTAGCTTGGGTTCTCAGTCTTCCGTCCTCAGACTACTGGCCCACAAGCCCTCCAGTTTGGCAATCCAGACTACAATGCAGCACTCTGCCTGCACTCCAGAAGAAAAAACATTGCCCTCTGGGGCTACCCAGATACCCCAAATCAGGATCAACCTGCACGCCATTCGGCTGTACCCCCAAATATATAGGCTGACCTGGGCACTAATGCCCTTTCTGACACAGCCTGAGCCTGGACCTCCTGGCCCCACCCAGACAGCTGGCCGCACACTGAGCACATCGGACCCGCCATGGCCTTAGGTCGTCATCTCTTCTCATCCTCGGTTTTCAGGCTTCAGAACCTAGACCTTATCTCCAATCACGGCCCGGGTTTGAAAATGATGCAGAAATCAGAACTCTATCCCCATGGCAAGAAACCTTGTGGTTGGCATGTTGTCCAATGTTCAATGTAGTTGAAACAGGTGTGGCCCATGAGGCCACGCCCATGCTTGCGGGCCACATTGGTCACAAACACACATTGTGACCCCTCAGCCTGAGCCCAGTTCTCAGGTAAGGCCTCTCAGTGGCTGGATGGAGAGACAGCATATTGGGCTTGACAGGCCCCTAGGCCCCAATTTTTACCCGTAGTTCGGGTTGTCCCTTCGCTTCTCCTGGGCTCTGTTTTGGAATTCCTCTTTTGGTGGGACACCTGAGGTAACAAACCTGAAAGAAGTCCTACCATTCAACAGATTGACGAAAAACAATTGGGATCAGGCCAAATCCACAGAGAGCAAGATTCGTCCATGGCCCATAACGCCTCCCCAACATTCCACGGCCATCGCTGTTACAAAACCCAGAGACAAAAGCCTGAGCACGCGCCTCAGACTCACTCATTCTTCATATCCTGAACAGTTCTTCAGAAAAGAACCTACACGGCACTCTAAGGCACCCAAAATATATAGTCTAACCTGGGCACTAATGCACTGTCTGGCAACCTGAGCCCGGACCTCGTGACCAACACCCAGACAGCTGACCACACACTGAGCACATCAGACCCGCCATGGCCTTAGGTCATCATCTCTTCCCTACCTCAGTTTTCAGGCTTCAGAACCTAGACCTTATCTTCAATCACTGCCCAGGGGTGACTGTGATGCAGTAATCAGAACTCTTCCTTACCCATGGGAAGAAACCTTGTGGTTGGCTGTTGTCCAACTTTCAGTGTAGGAGAAACCAGCATTCACCCTGAGGCCCCGCCCATTCTTGAATGCGACGAGGGCAAAAACACGCATTGTGACCCGCAGCGTGAGTCCTGTCCTCTAGTACGTCCTCTCAGTGGCTGGAACATTAGATGTCTTAATGGGCTTGACATGTCCCTAGGCCCCAATTTTTAACCAGATTTCTGGTTGTCCAGTCGCTCCGCCCAAGCGTCTACTCTAGAATCCCTCATTTGGTGGGACACCTGAGGTTGAAAAACAAAAACAAAACAAATCAACAACAAGAGAGCAACGGACTTCTTCGATCCCACAGAATGACCCCCAACTCTTTGGACGGGGCCAAACCCCCCCTAGAGTAAGACCCATCCATTTCCCATGAAGTACCCCCGGACATATAAGGACCATGATGACACGATATCCAGGAACAAAAACTTGAGCAGAGCCTCACAATCGCCCTTTTTCATATCCCGAACAGTTCTCCTCATGGTCTGTAGATCAGTCCTGCCATACCTATGACCCGAAACATAAGCCGAGTTTTGTGTTTTCAGACAACTGTCCAAACAGCCCTGGCTTACAGACCCTACAGGCTCCGGCCCCTGGACACAAACCTGACGACTGTGATTGCCCTATCCAAGGGAATTGTATGTGCCCATTCCAATGGCCACAAACTTACTAAGAGTATAAACCTCCAAAGTGCCTGAGGCCATCCCAATATTTGTGGCATCCCAGGACAAATGGGGCAATCTGGGCCCATCTGAGCACCTACCGGCGCTCAGCCCCGTAGTCTGATATGCCGAGAATTATAAAGGAACGAACAGGCACCTATGCACCTATCGGATCCATTGCTTTGTTTTCCATGCATCTCTCCTCAGAGTTCTGGATTTCAATAACAGCATATGGCTTTCTTGATTCACCCATCAGAACAAATCTCATCTGCACATGGGAAACTTGCACGATGGAGCTATGTGAAAGCCTCTCTTTAGGAGAACCCTTCAGGGCCCCAATGCCACCGCTTCATTCCAAGGTCTCCATAGACACAAAATCATATTAGGACACATCCACGGGAGAGTCCATTTCAACTCAGCCTCCTCGGTTGCTCCCCTAGGTACAGCAGATGTATCCTGTCCTGTTGCTTGGAGACTATTGGAATGCGAGGTGTCCTCCCAACCATCCATCCTTAGAACCCTGCTCGGAATCGTTGTCGTGGATCCATCCAACCGGTCTCAATTGTCCTGCAGAAGAATCTTTGCAGTTGGCAGCTTCTCACAACTCCCATCGTGGGAAAACCCCCATGGCCTCGTGATCCACCGCCCTTTCAAGAAGGGGCCATCAGGGACAGAATGTCCAACCTGAGCGATCATCTGATCCTCGCCCTGACTTCAGATGCACGAGAACTTAATTGAGGCCTGTAGATTGTGCCTGCCATATCCTCACCAGAAACCTAGGCCCTAGCTTGGGTTCTCAGACCTCCGTCCTCAGAAAACTGGCCCACAATCCCTCCAGTTTGGCAATCCAGAACTACATTGCAGCACTCTGCCTGCCCTCCAGAAGAAAAACATTGCCCTCTGGAGCTACCCAGAAACCCCAAATGAGGATCAACCTGCACGACATTCAGCTGTACCCCAAATATATAGGCTGACCTGGGCACTAAAGCCCTTTCTGACACAGCCTGAGCTTGGACCTCTTGGCCCCCCCAGACAGCTGGCCGCACACTGAGCACATCGGACCCGCCATGGCCTTAGGTCGTCATCTCTTCTCAACCTCGGTTTTCAGGCTTCAGTACCTAGACCTTATCTCCAATCACGGCCCGGGTTTTAAAATGATGCAGACATCAGAACTCTTTCCCCATGGCAAGATACCTTGTGGTTGGCATGTGTTGTCCAAGGTGCAGTGTAGTTGATACCAGTGTGGCCCATGAGGCCCCGCCCATGCTTGCGGGCCACATTGGTCACAAACACACATTGTGACCCCTCAGCCTGAGCCCAGTCCTCAGGTAAGGCCTCTCAGTGGCTGGATGGAGAGACAGCATATTGGGCTTGACAGGCCCCTAGGCCCCAATTTTTACCCGTAGTTCGGGTTGTCCCTTCGCTTCTCCTGGGCTCTGTTTTGGAATTCCTCTTTTGGTGGGACACCGGAGGTAACAAACCTGAAAGAAGTCCTCCCATCCAACAGATTGACGAAAAACAATTGTGATCAGGCCAAATCCACAGAGAGCAAGATTCTTCCATGGCCCATGACGCCTCCCCAACATTCCACGGCCATCGCTGTTACAAAACCTAGAGACAAAAGCCTGAGCACGCGCCTCAGACTCACTCATTCTTCATATCCTGAACAGTTCTTCAGAAAAGAAACTACACAGCACTCTTAGGCACCCAAAATATATAGTATAACCTGGGCACTAATGCACTGTCTGACAACCTGAGCCCGGACCTCGTGACCAACACCCAGACAGCTGACCACACACTGAGCACATCAGACCCGCCATGGCCTTAGGTCATCATCTCTTCCCTACCTCAGTTTTCAGGCTTCAGAACCTAGACCTTATCTCCAATCACTGCCCAGGGGTGACTGTGATGCAGTAATCAGAACTCTTCCTTACCCATGGCAAGAAACCTTGTGGTTGGCATGTTGTCCAACTTTCAGTGTAGGAGAAACCAGCATTCACCCTGAGGCCCCGCCCATTCTTGAGTGCGACGAGGGCAAAAACACGCATTGTGACCCTCAGCGTGAGTCCTGTCCTCTAGTACGTCCTCTCAGTGGCTGGACCATTAAATGTCATAATGGGCTTGACATGTCCCTAGGCCCCAATTTTTAACCAGATTTCTGGTTGTCCAGTCGCCCCCCCCAGGGCTCTACTCTGGAATCCCTCATTTGGTGGGACACCTGAGGTTGAAAAACAAAACAAAACAAATCAACAACAACAGAGCAATGGACTTCTTCCATTCCACAGAATGACCCCAAACTCTTTGTACGGGGCCAAAACCCCAGAGAGTAAGACTCGTCCATTTCCCATGAAGTCACCCGGAAATTTCACGACCATCACTGAACGATATCCAGAGACAAAATCTTGAGCAAGAGCCTCACACTCGCCCTTTTTTTCATATCCCGAAGCGTTCTCCTCATGGTCTGGAGATCAGTCCTGCCATACCTATAACGCGAAACATAAGCCGAGTTTGTGTTTTCAAACAACTGTCCAAACAGCCGTGGCCTACACATCCTACAGGCTCAGGCCCCTGGAGCCACCCCTGACGACTGTGCTTGCCCTCTCCAAGGAAATTGTATGTGTACATTCCAATGGCCACAACCCTACTAAGAGGATAAATCTCCAAGTCTCTGAGGCCATCCGAATATTTGTGGCTTCCCAGGACAAACAGGGGCAATCTGGGCCCATCTGAGCCCCCTACCGGCCGGCACTCAGACCCGTAGACTGATGATGTCCCCAGAGGTAAAAAGGAAAGAACAGGCCCCTAGGCACCTATTGGATCCATTGCTTTTGTTTCCAGGCATCTCTCCTCAGAAGCCTGGATTTCAATAACAGCATATGGCTGTTTCTTGACTCACCCATCAGAACAAATTCTCATCTAAACATGGGAAACTTGCACGATGGAGCTGTGTGATAGCCTCTCTTTAGGAGAACCTTTCAGGGCCCCAGTGCCACCGCTTCATTCTAAGGTCTCCATAGACACGAAATCATATTAGGACACATCCACGGGAGAGTACATTTCAACTCAGCGTCCTCGGTTGCTCCCCCATATCCAGCAGATCTAACGTGTATTGTTGCTTGGAGACAATTGGAATGCGAGGTGGGCTACCCAGCCATCCATCCTTAGAACCCTGCTCGGAATTGTTGTCCTGGAGCCAACCAACAGGTCTCAATTGTCCTGCAGAAGAATCTTGCAGTTGGGATCATCTCACAACTCCCATCGTGGGAAATTCACCATGGCCTCGTTATCCACCCCCCGCTTCAAGATGGGGCCATCAGGGACAGAATGTCCAACCTGAGCGATCGTCTGATCCTCGCCCTGACTTCACATGCACGAGATCTCGATTAAGGTCTGAAGATTGTGCCTGCCATTTCCTCAAACAGAAACCTAGGCCTAGCTTGGGTTCTCAGACCTCCATCCTCAGAATACTGGCTCACAAGCCCTCTAGTTTGGTAATCCAGAACTACAATGCAGCACTCTGCCTGCCCTCCAGAAGAAAAACATTGCCCTCTGGGGCTACCCAGAAACCCCAAATGAGGATCAACCTGCACGCCATTCGGCTCTACCCCCAAATACATAGGCTGACCTGGGCACTAATGCCCTTTCTGACACAGCCTGAGCCAGGACCTCCTGGCCCCACCAAGACAGCTGGCCACACACTGAGCACATCTGACCCGCCATGGCCTTAGGTCGTCATCTCTTCTCAACCTCGGTTTTCAGTCTTCAGAACCTAGACCTTTGCCCCAATCACAGCCCGGGTTTGAAAAAATGATGCAGAAATCAGAACTCTTTTCCCCATGGCAAGAAACCTTGTGGTTGGCATGTTTTCCAAGGTTCATTGTACTTGAAACCAGTGTGGCCCATGAGGCCCCGCCCATTTTGCGAGCCACATTAGTCACAAACACACATTGTGACCCTCAGCCTGAGCCCAGTCCTCAGGTAAGGCCTCTCAGTGGCTGGATGGAGAGACAGCAGCATATTGGGCTTGACAAGCCCCTAGGCCCCAATTTATAACCATAGTTCGGGTTGTCCCTTCACTCTTCCCCAGTGCTCTGCTTTGGATTTCCTCTTTTGGTGGGACACCTGAGGCAACAAACCTGAAAGGAGTCCTCCCATCCCACAGATTGACAAAAAACAATTGGGATCGGGCCAAATCCACAGAGAGCAAGATTCGTCCATGGCCCATGAGGCCTCCCCAACATTCCATGGCCAAGGATGATACAAAATCCAGAGACAAAAGCCTGAGCACGCGCCTCAAACTCGCTCATACTTCATATCCTGAAGAATTCTTCAGATAAAACCTACACGGCACTCTAAAGCACCCAAAATATATAGTCTAACCTGGGCACTAATGCACTGTCTGACAACCTGAGCCCGGATCTCGTCAACAACACCCAGACAGCTGACCGCACACTGAGCACATCAGACCCGCCATGGCCTTAGGTCATCATCTCTTCCCTACCTCAGTTTTCAGGCTTCAGAACCTAGAACTTACCTCCAATCACTGCCCCTGGGTGACTGTGATGCAGAAATCAGAACTCTTCCTTACCCATGGCAAGAAACCTTGTGGTTGGCATGTTGTCCAACGTTCAGTGTAGGAGAAAACAGCATTCACCCTGAGGCCCCGCCCATTCTTGAGTGCGACGAGGGCAAAAACACGCATTGTGACCCTCAGCGTGAGTCCTGTCCTCTAGTACGTCTTCTCAGTGGCTGGAACATTAGATGTCATAATGGGCTTGACATGTCCCTAGGCCCCAATTTTTAACCAGATTTCTGGTTGTCCAGTCTCCCCTTCCCAGGGCTCTACTCTGGAATCCCTCATTTGGTGGGGCACCTGAGGTTGAAAAACAAAACAAAACAAATCAACAACAACAGAACAACGGACTTTTTCCATCCCACAGAATGACCCCAAACTCTTTGGACGGGGCGAAACCCCCAGAGAGTAAGACTCGTCCATTTCCCATGAAGTCACCCGGAAATTTCACGACTATGAATGACACGAAATCCAGAGACAAAAACTTGAGCAAGAGCCTCACACTCGTCCTTTTTTCATATCCCGAAGAGTTCTCCTCATGGTCTGTAGATCAGTCCTGCCATACCTATGACCCAAAACATAAGCCGAGTTTGTGTTTTTCAGACAACTGTCCAAACAGCCCTGGCCTACACACCCCTACAGGCTCAGGCCCCTGGAGCCAAACATGAAGACTGTGCTTGCCCTCTCCAAGGGAATTGTATGTGCCCATTCCAATGGCCACAACCCTACTAATGGGATACAACTCCAAAGTCCCTGAGGCCATCCCAATATTTGTGGCTTCCCAGGACAAACAGGGGCAATCTGGGCCCATCTGATCACCTACCGGGACTCAGACACGTAGACTGATGTCCCCAGAGGTAAAAAGGAACGGACAGGCCCATAGGCACCTATCGGATCTATTGCTTTGGTTTCCAGGCATATCTCCTTAGAAATCCTTAGAACCCTTAGAACCCTGCTCTTGCGTATTTCCTTATGGGATATCCTTGAGCCATCCAACAGGTTTCGACTGTCCCATAGGAGTCCTTGTTCATGGGTCACCTCACAACTCATATCATGGAAAGCTTCCAAGGTCACATGATGCCCCCAATCTTCATGAAGTCGGACCATGGAAAGAAACTCCAACCTGAGCCAACGGCTGATCTTCGCCTTGACTTCAGATGCACGAGATCTAGATTAAGCTCTTCAGAGTGCACCTGCTGTGCCCTCACCCCAAAACCTAAGCATAGCTAGTGTTCTCAGAATTCCGTCCTCACTCTCCTGGACCACACGCCCTTCATTTTGGGATTTCCGATGACACAGTGCTGCACTCTGCCTGCCCTCTAGAAGAAAAACGTTGCCCTATGGGTCTACCCAGAAACCGCAAATGAGGATAAACCTGCATGCCACTCAACTGTACACCAATTATATAGTCTACCCTGTGCACTAATGCCCTGTCTGACACAAACCTGAGGCCTGAATTCCCAACCGACACCCAGACAGCTTGCCGTACACTGAGAACATCTGAACCGCCATGGCCTTAGGTTGCCATCTCTTTTCCAACCTGGTTTTCAGGCTACAGAAACCTAGACCTTATCTCTACTCATTTCCCATGGGTGAACGTGATGCAGAAATCATAACTCCTCCTTCCCTCTCGCCAGAATCTTGTGGTTGGCATCTTATCCAAAGTTCAATGTAGGACCCCTGTAGGGCCTACAGGAGTAGTAGTAGGGCCCCTGAGGGTAGTGTAGGGTCCCTGAGGCCCTGCCCATGCTTAAGAGCTGTGGTGGGCACAAACACACATTGGGACCCCTCAGTTTGAACCCCTGTCCTCAAGTAAAGCTTCTCAGTGGGTGGACCATGAGCCCACATATGGGCCCTGCCATGCCGCAAGTCACCCAATCTTAACCAGATTTAGAGACATCTAGTCACCCCTACTCAGGGCTCTGCTCTGGAATCCCTCTTTGGTGGGACATTTGAGGTAAGTAAACAGAGAAAGGATTCCTCCCACCCACAGAATGACCCCAATCACTTGGGATCAGGCCATCCCCAGAGAGAAAGACTCCTCCATGGCCCATGAGGCCAGCCCGACATTCCACAGCCACTATTGACACAAAATCCAGAGACATAAGCCTCACCCTTAGGTCATAGCCCAAAAAATTCTCCTCATAGTATGTAGATCGGGCCTGCCATACCTACGTCCACAAAACCGTGTTTTCAGACTTCTATCCTGATATCCCTGTCCCACACACCCTCCAGGCTGAGGCCCCTGGAGCCACACCTCAGGACTGTGCCTGCCCTCTCCAAGGAAATTCTTCCCATTCCATTGGCCACAACCCTACAGATTAGGAGAAACCTCCAAAGTCCCAGAGGCCATTCCAATAGTGTAGGCCGCCCAGTACAAAGAGGGGTGATCTGTCACAAGCTGAGCAACGACCTCAACTCACCCGTAGACAGATATCCCAAGAGAAAGGTATTAAACTGGAGAGGCCCATAGAACGTAATTGGTTCCATTGCTTTTGTTTCTAAGCATCTCTCCTCAGAGGCCTGTTTTCCAATACCAGCATATGGGGGATTCCAGAGATACCAATCAGAACAAATCTTGTCTCCACATGGGAAACTTATCCTTTGGAGCTCTGTAAAAACCTCCAGTTAGGAGAAACCTTCAGGTAACCGGAGCCACCGCCCTATTCCAAGGTCTCCATGGACACTAACCCGCATTATGACCATTCGGCAGGAGAGTACATTTCTACTCAGCCCAGTTGATTACTCCCCCAGAGCCAGAATATCAAACCTGCCTTGTCGCTAGGAGACAACTGGAATGCAAAGTAGACTCTCTAGGCTTCCATCGTTGGAATCCTGCTCTGGCGCCCGTTCCATATGGGATGTCCTGGGAGCCTTCCAACAGGTCTTGACTGTCCCGCAGAAGGAATCCTTGCAGATTGGAGCATCTCACAACTCCTATCGTGGGAAAACCTACATGGCCTCATGAGATGCTCCCCTTTATAAAGGGGCCATCATGGACAGAAACTCCAACCTGAGCCAACTTCTGATCCATTGCTTTGGTTTCTATGTATCTCTCCTCAGAGGCCTGGTTTCCAATATCAGAATATGGGGGTTTCCTAAGGAAACAATCAGAACAGATCTCATCTCCACATGAGAAACTTGCTCTTTGGAGCTGTGTCAATACCTCAGGTTAGGAGGATCCTTCAGGGCGCTGGCACCATGGCCCAATTCCAAGGTCTCCAAGGACACAAACTTACATTATGATCCATCCTCAGGAGAGTCCATTTCAAATCCACCCCCTCGGCTGCTCACCCAGAGCCAGCAGATCAAACCTGCCTTGTCACTAGGAGACAGTTGGAATGCGAGGTGGGCTGCCCAGGCATCCATCCTTAGAACCCTGCTCTGGAGAATTTCTTTATGGGACGTCTTGAATCCAACCAACCTGTCTTGACTGTCTCGCAGAATGAATCCTTGTGCTTTGAAGCATCACACAATCCCACTGTGAGAAAACCTCCATTTCCTCATGATGCCCCACACCTTCATAAATGGGCCATCATGGACAGAAACTCCATCCTAAGCCAAAGTCTGATCCGCGCCCTGAATTCAGAAGCATGAGATCTCGATTCAGCACTTGAGAGTGTGCCTGCTGTGCCCTCGCCCCGAAACCGAGGCCTAACTTGTGTTAGCAGACTTCCGTCTTCACAATCCTGGCCACACCCCTCCAGTGTGGCAATTCTGGAGACACAATGCAGCACTCTGCCTGCCCTCCAGAAGAAAAATGTTGCCCTATAGGGCTAACCAGAAACGCCAAATGAGTAACAACCTGCATGCCACTCGACCATACCCCAATTATACAATCTAGCCTGTGCACTAAAGCCCTGTCTGACACAGCCTGAAGGCAGACCTCCAGTCCAACACCCAGACAGCTGGCCGTACACTGAGCATATCAAACCCACAATGGCTTTCGGCCATCATCTCTACCCAACCTCAGTTTTCACCTTCAGAACCTAGACCTTATCTCCACTCACTGCTCAGGAGTGATCGTGATACAAGAATCAGAACTTCTCCTTCGCCATGGAAAGAAACCTTGTGGTTGGCATGTTGTCCAACGTTCATTGTAGGAGAAAGCAGCATGGACTATGAGGCCCCACCTATCCCTGAGGGCTACAATTTGCACAAACACACATTGGGACCCTCAGCGTGAGCCCTATCCTCATGTAAAGCCTCTTAGTGACTGGAACAACAGCCCACATATGGGGCTTGCCAAGCCCCTAGTCCCCCAATCTCAACCAGAGTTAGAGATGTCTAGTCACCCCTACTCAGGGCACTGCTCTGGAATCCCTCTTTGGTGGGACAACTGAGGTTAAAAAAAGAAATACAGAAAGGACTCTTCCAATCCACAGAATAATCCCAACCACTTGGGATCAGGCCAAATCACCAGAGAAAGACTTGTCCATGGCCCTTGAGGACACCCCGACATTCCACGGCCACCATAGGCACAAAATCCAGAGACAAGAGCCTGAGCAAACGCCACATACTCGCCCTTTGTTCATAGCCCGGAAAATTCTCACGGTCTGTAGATCGAGCCTTCATACATACATCCCCAAACCTAAGCTGAGTTTGTGTTTTCAGACTTCTGTCCCCACAGTCCTGGCCCACACACCATCCAAGCTGGGGCCCCTGGAGCCACACCTGAGGACTGTGGCTTCCTTCTCCAGGGGAATTCTGCCATTTCCATTGGCCAGAACCCTATAGATTAGGAGAAACCTCCAAACACCCCGAGGCCATCCCAATAGTGTTGGATGCCCAGGACAAACAGGGATGATCTTTCACAAGTTAGGAAACTACCTCCACTCAGACCCAGAGACAGATATCCCCATAGAATAAGATTGAACTGGACAGGCACTTAGGCCCTAATCAGATCCATTGCTTTTGTTTCCAGGCATCTCTCCTCAGAGGCCTGGTTACCAATACGAGCATATGGGGGATTACTGAGGCACTCATAGAAAAATCTCGTCTCCACATAGGAAATGTACTCTTTGGAGCTCTATAAAAACCTCTGTTTAGGAGAATCTTTCAGGGCCCCGGTTCAAGCGCCCCATTCCAAGGTCTCCATGGACTTAAACCCACATTATGATCTATCCTCGGTAGAGTCCATGTCAACTCATCCCCCTTGGTTTCTCCCCCAGGGCGTGCAGATCAAACCTGCCTTGTTGCTAGGAGACAACTAGAATGGGAGGCGGGCTGGCCAGGCATCCATCCTTAGAACCCTACTCTGGAGTCGTTCCATATGGGACATCCTAGAGCCATCCAACAGGTCTCAAGTGTCCCACAGAAGGAATCTTTGCAGTCTGGTGCATCTCACAACTCCCATTGTGGGAAAATCTTCATGGCCTCTTGAGACGCTCCACTTTATAAAGGGGCCATCATGGACAGAATCTCCAACCTGAGCAAACGTCTGATATTCGCCCTGGCTTCAGGTGCATGAGATCTTGATTCAGCTCTGCAGAGTGTGCCTTCTGTGCCCTCACCCCAAAAACTAAGCCTAGCTTGTGTTCTCAGACTACCGTCCTCACACCCCTGGCCCAAAAGCCCTACAGTTTGGCAATACTGGGGCCACAATGCAGCACTCTGCCTGCCCTCCAGAAGAAAAAACGTTGCCTTATGGAGCTACCTAGAAACCCGAATGAGGATCAACTGAACGCCAATCGACTGCATCCCAAATATACAGTCTACCCTGTCTAATGCCCTGTCTGACACAGCATGAGCCCACATCTCCAGACCTACGCTCAACAGCTAGCCACACACTGAGCTCATTGTACCCATCAGGTCCTTAGGTCTTCATCTCTTCCCAACCTCGGTTTTCGGGTTTCAGAACCTAGACCTAAACTCCAATCACTGTCCAGGGGTGTACGTGATGCAGAAATCACAACTCTTCCTTCGCCATGGCCGGAAACCTTGTGGTTGGCATATTCTCCAACGTTCAGTGTAGGAGAATCCAGCGTGGCCCATGAGGCCCTTCCCATGCTTGAGGGCCTTGTTGGGCACAAATAGGCATTGTGACCCTCAGCATGAGCCCTGTCCTCAAGGAAGACCTCTCAGTGTCTGAATCAAGAGCCCACATATAGGACTTGCCATGCCCCTAGGCCCCCAAACTTAAACAGAGGTGGGGTTATCCACTTGTCCTTCCCAAGGACTCTGCTCTGGAATCCCTCTTTTATTGGCACACATGAGGTACATAAAATAAAATAAAAAACAGAAAGGACACCTCCCATCCCACAGAATGTACCCAAACTCTTGGGATTGGGTCCAATCCGCAGAGAAGGAAAGCTGTCCACAACCCCATGAGGCCACGCCAGCATTCGACCCACATTGTTGACCCAAATCCAGAGACAAAACCTGAGCAAGCACCTTCAAACTCACCCTTTTTCATATCCCGAAGTGTTATCACGGTCTGTAGATTGGTCGTGCCATACCTATGTCCCCAATCCTAAGCGGAATTTGTGTTTTCAGATTTCTGTCCCCACAGGCCTGGCCCACACACCCTCAAGGCTGGGCCCCTAGAGCCAAACTCAGGACTGTGCCTGCCCTCTCCAGGGATTTCTGCCCATTCCATTGGCCACAACCCTATAGATTAGGAGAAACTCCAAAATCCCGAGGCCATTCCCAATATTATAGGCTGCCCAGGACAAACAGGGGCGATCTGACACAAGCCGAGCAACTACCTCCCCTCGGATCCATAGACACGTATCCCCAGGAAGGAGATTGAACCGGACAGGCACCTAGGCCCTAATCATATCCATTGCTTTTGTTTCCAGGCATCTCTCCTCAGAGGCCTGGTTTCCAATACCAGCATATGGGAGATTCCTTAGGCACTCATCAAAACAATTCTCTTCTCTACATAGGAAACGTACTCTTTAGAGCTCCATCAAAACCTCCGGTTATGAACTTCCCTCAAGGCCCCGGATCAAGCACCCCATTCCAAGGTCTCCATGGACACAAATGCACATTATGACCCATCCTCAACTCACCCATTTCAACACACCCCCGCCTCGGTTACTCCCCTAGATCCCGCAGATCGAACTTGCCTTGGCGCTATGAGACACCTGGAATGGGAGGCAGGATGCCCAGGCATCCATCCTTAGAACCCTGCTCTGGATAGCTTCCTTATGGGATGTCCTGGAGCCATCCAGCAGGTCTCGACTGTCCTACGGAAGGAATCATTGCGGTTTGGAGCATCTCACAATTCCCATCATGGGAAAACCTCCATGGCCTCGTGACACCCTCCCCTTTATGAAGGGGCCGTCATGGACAGAAACTCCAACCTGAGCCAACGTCTGATCCTAGCTCTGTCTTCAGGTACACGGGATCTCGAATCATCTCTGCAGAGGGTTCCTGCCGTGCCCTCACCCCGAAATCTAAGTCTGGCTTGTGTTCTCAGAATTTTTTCCTCACACTCCTGGCTCACAAGCCTTCCAGTTTGGGAATTCTGGAGCCACTATGTGGCACTGTGTCTTCCTTCCAGAAGAAAAACGATGCCCTCTGAGGCTACCCAGTAACCACAAATGAGTACCAACCTGCACGAAACTCGACTGCACCCCAATGATACAGTCTAGCCTGGGCACTAATTGCCTGTCTGCCACAGCCTGAGCCTGCACCTCCCAACCCACACTCAACAGCTGGCCGAACACTGAGCACATCAGACACACCATGGCCTTAGGTCTTCATCTCTTCCCAACCTCAGTTTTCAGGCTTCAGAACCTAGACCTTAAATCCAATCACAGTCCAGGAGTGAAAGTGTTGCAGAAATTAGAACTCCATCTTCCCCATGGCCAGAAAACTTGTGGTTGCCATATTGTGCAACGTTCAGTGTAGGATAAACAGCATGGTACATTAGGCCACGCCCTGACTTGAGGGGCTCCTTGGGCACAAAAACACATTGTGAAACTCAATGTGAGCCCTATGCTCAAGGAAGGCCTGTCAGTGTCTGTACCAAGAGCCCACATATGGGGCTTGCCATGTTCTTAGGTCCCAATGTTAACCAGAGTTCTGGTTGTCCAGTCGCCCCTCCCCAGGACTCTGCTGTGGAATCCCTCTTTTGGTGGTCCACCTGAGGTAAAAAAAAAATAAATAAATAAACAGAAAGGCCTCCTCCTTTCCCACAGAATGACCCCCCCAAACTCTTGGGATTGGGTCAAATCCCCAGAAAGGGAGCCTCATCGATGGCCCATGAGGACACCCGGACATTCCATGGCAATCGGTGACACATATCCAGAAAAAAATAAGCAGGAGCAAGCACCTCACTTTCGCCCTTTGTTCATATCCCGAAGAGTTCTCCTCACGGTCTATATGTCGGGCCGGCCATACCTACAGACCCAAACCTAAGTGGAGTTTGTGTTTTTTCAGACTTTTGTCCAAATAGCCCTGGACCACACACGCTCCACACTTGGGTCCCTGGAGCCACACCTCAGGACTGTGCTTCCCTTTCAAGAGAATTCTTCCCATTCCATTGGCCACAACCTTGCAAATTAGGAAAAACCTCCAAAGTTACCGAGGCCATCCCAATAGTGTAGGCCGCCCAGGACAAACAGGTGTGATCTCAAACCAGCTGAGCAACTACCTCCACTCAGACAAAAGATGTCCCCAGAGAAGAATATTGAACCGGACAGGCCCCTAGGCCCTAATCAGATCCATTGCTTTGGTTTCCAGGCATCTCTCCTCAGAGGCCTCATTTCCAATACCAGCAAATGGTGGTTTCCTGAGGCACCAATAAGAACAAATCTCGTCTCCCCCCATGGAAAACTTGCTCATTGGAGCTTTGTTATCACCTCTGGTTAGGAGAATCCTTCAGGGCCCTGGTGCCACTGCCTCAAACCAAGGTCTCAATGGACTCAAACCAACATTAAGACCATCCTCAGGAAAGTCCATGTCAACTCATTTAAGACCATGCTCAGGAAAGTCCATTCCAACTCAGCCCCCTCTGATGCTACCCCAAGCCAGCAGATCAAACATTTCTTGTTGCTAGGAGACAATTGGAATTGAGGCTGTCTGCCCAGGCATCCATACTTAGAACCCTGTTCTGGAAAAATACCTTATGAGACGTCCTGGAGCCATCCAACCAATCTTAATTGTCCCACAGAAGGAATCCTTGCGGTTTGGAGCATCTCACAACTCTAATAGTGGGAAAACCCCCATGGCCTCATAATGCCCCCCCCCCCTTCATGAAGGATCCAACATGGAAAGAAACTCCAACCTGAGCCAAAGTCTGATCCTCGACCTGACTTCAGACTCATGAGATCTCAATTCAGCTCTGCAGAGTGTGCCTGCCATGTCCATTCCCCGAAACCTAAGCCTAGCTTGTGTTCTCAGACTTCCGTCCTCACTCTCCTGGCCCACAAGCCCTCCAGTTTGGGAATTCCGAAGCCACAATGCAGCACTCTGCCTGCCCTCCAGAAGAAAAACTTTGCCCTATGCTGCTAATAAGAAACCCCAAATGATTATCTAATGCATGCCACTCGACTGTAAAGCAATTATACAGCCTACCCTGAATACGAATGCCCTGTCTGGCACAGCCTGAGACAAGACATCCCAAACGACACCTAGACAGCTGGCTCCAACCTGGACACAAGGGACCCGCTATGGCTGTAGTTCGTCATCTCTTCCCAACCTCGATTTTCAGGCTTCAGAACCTAGACCTTATCTCCAATCACTGCCCAGGGGTGAACGTGATGCAGAAATTAGAATTCCTCCTTCCCCCATGGCCAGAAACCTTGTGGTTGGCATGTTGTCCAACGTTCAATGTGGGAAAACCTGCATTGTCGGAAAGGCCCTGCAGTGCTTGAGGGCCGCCTAGGGCACAGACATGCATTGTGACCTGTAGCGTGAGTCCCGTATTAAAGTAACGCCTCTCAGTGGCTGGACCAAGATCCTGCATATGGGGCTTGTCATATCCATAGGCCCCCAGGCTTAACCAGAGAGCGAGTATTCCAGTTGTCAGTACCCACTGCTATGCTCCAGAATCCCTCTACTGGGGGGACACATGAAGCAGAAAACAGGACTCTTCCCTTCCCACAGAATGACCCCAAACTCTTGGGGGCTGGACAAACTACCAGAGAGGGAGACTTCTACTACCCATGAGGCAACTCCTACATTAAACGGCCATTGTGGACAAAATATCCAGAGACAAATGACTGAGCGACTGCCTCCCTCTCACCCTTCTTTCATATCCAGAGTAGAACCCCTCACGGACTGTAGATCAGGCCTGCCATAACCTCGGCCCCAAACCTGAGCTGAGTTTGGGTTTTTGGATGTCTGTCTGTACAGCCGTGGCCCACACCACCTCCAGGCTGGGATCTCTGGAGCCACACCACAGAACTGTGCCTGCTCTCTCCTAAGAAAACTGCCCGTTCCATTGACCACAACTCTACAAAATAGTAGAAACCTCAAGGTCCCCAAGGACAACCCACTACCGCAAGCCACACTGGACTAACAGGGGCATTATGACACCAGCTGAGCAACACTTACCTCCATGCAGACACACAGACTGATATCCGCAGAGACAAAAGATTGAACCAGACAGGCCCCTAGGCCCTATTATGAACTCTTGCTTTGGTGTCCAGGTATCACTCCTCAGAGGCCTGGGTTCGAAGACCAGCATATGGGGCTATCCTGAGGCACCAGACAGAACACCTCTCATCTCCACATGGAAAGCTTCCTTGCTGGAGTTGTGTCAAACCCTTCGGGTTGGAGAATCCTGCAGAGTCCCTTAGCTACTGCCACATTCCAAGGTCTCCATGGCCACCGACCCACATTATGACTCATCCTCATGAAAGTCCATTTAAACTCTGCCTTCTGGGTAGCTCACCCAAGAGCCCGCAGATTGAGCGTGCCTTGTCTTGACCAGGCAATGGGAAGGTGAGTTGGCGTTTCTCGGCATCCATGCTTAGGCCCCTGCTCCCGAGTCTTTCTGTATGGGGCATCCTGGAACCATCCAATAGTACTCGACTGTCCTGAAGAAGGAAACTTTGAAGTTTGGAGCAGCTCACAACTCCCAGCGTAGGGAAACCTCCCTGGCCTCATGACGCCCCCACCCCCTTCAGGAAGGGGCCGTCATGGACACAAACTCCAGCTTGAGGCAACATCTGATACTCGCCCTGACCTCAGATGCAGGAGATCTCGATTCAGCCTCTGCACAGTGGGCCCAAACCTCGTGCTACCTTGTGTTTTCAGACTTCCTTCCTCACACTCCTGGCAAACATGTCCTCAAGACTTGGAATTCTGGAACCAAAATGCAGCCCTATGCTGGCCCTCCAGAAGAAAAAAACGTTGCTCTATGGGGATCTCCATAAACCCCAAATGAGGATCAACCTGCTCGGTTCTCGACCTCACCCCAATTGGATTGTTCGGGTTGTCCATTCATCCCTCCCCAGAGCTCTGCTTTGGAATCCCTCTTTTGGTGGCACACCTGAGGTAACAAAACTAAAAGGACTCCTCCCATCCTTCAGATTGACCCCAAACAATTGGGATTGGACCAAATTCACAGAGAGGAAGTCTCGTCCATGGCCCATGAGGCCTCCCCGAGATTCCACAGCCATCGTTGACAACAAATCCAGAGACAAAAGTCTGAGCAAGCGCCTCACACTCGCTCTTTTGTCGTATCCCGAAGAGTTCTCCTCACGGTCTGTAGATCGGGCCTGCCATACCTACTTCCCAAACCTAAGCCGAGTTTTTTTTTTTCAGACTTCTGTCCCCACATTCCTGGCCCACAGACCCTTCAGGCTGGGGCCCCTGGAGCCACACATCAGGACTGTGCCTGTTCATACCACGGGAATTCTGCCCATTCCATTGTCCACAATCGTACAAATTAGGAAAAACCTCCAGAGTCCCCAAGGACACCCCAATAATGTAGGCCGCCCAGGACAAACAAGGTTCATCTGAAACCAGCTGAGCATCTACCTCTACTCAGCGTAGATGGATGTCCCCAGAGAAGAAGATTGAATCAGAAAGGCCCCTAGGCCTGAATCAGATTCATTGCTTTCGGTTAGAGGTATCTCTCCTCAGAGGCCTGGTTTCCAATATTAGCATATGGGGATTTCATGAGGCAGCAGCAGAACAAATCTCTTCTCCACATGGGAAAATTATCCTTTGAAGATGTCTCAAAACCTCCAGTTAGGAGAATCCTTCAGGGCCTGTGTGCCACTGCCCCATTACAAGGTCTCCATGGACAGAAATCCACATTAGAACCCATCCGCAGGAAATTCCATTTCAACTCAGCTCCCTTGGTTGCTCCCCCAGAGCGAGCACACTGAACATGTCTTGACTAGGAGACAATTGGAATGCGAGGCGGGCTGCCCAACCATCCATCCTTAGAGCTCTGCTCTGGCGTCGTTCCGTATGGGATGTCCTGGAGCCATCCAACTGGTCTCAAATGTCCAGTAGAAGGAATCCTTGAGTTTTGGAGCATCTCACAACTCCCAACCTGGGAAAATCTAGATGGCTTTGTGATGCCCCCCCCATTTCTGAAGGGGAAATCATGGACAGGAACTCCAACCTAAGACAACGTCTGATCTTCACCCTGAATTCAGATGCACGAGATCTCGATGCAGCTCTGCAGAGTGTGCTTTCCTTGCCCTCGCCCTGAAACCTATGACTAGCTTGTGTTCTCAGACTTCTGTCCTCACACTCCTCCTGGCCCCCAAGCCCTCACATTTGGAAATTCGGGACACAAAATGAAGCATTATGTCTGCCTTCCAGAAGAAAAATTTTGACCTATGGAGTTTCTCACATAACCCAAATGAGGATAGACATACATGGCACTCGAATGTACCCAAATTAGATAGTCTAACCTGGCCACTAATACACTGTCTGATACAGAGTGAGCCCGGACCTCCTGACCAAAACCGAGACAGCTGACCACACACTGAGAACATCACACACGCCATGGTCTTAGCTCGTTATCTCTTCCCAACCTAACTTTTTGGCTTCCGAACTTAGACTTTAACTCCAAGCCCTGAAAAGGATTGAATGTGATGCAGAAATCAAACTCCTCCTTACCCAAGGCAAGAAGCCTTGTGGTTGGAGTGCTGTCAAACAATCAGTGTAGGAGAAACCAGCATTCACCCTGAGGCTCCGCCCATTCTTGAGTGCGATGAGGGCATAAACACGCATTGTGACACTCAGCGTGAGTCCTGTCCTCTAGTACGTCCTCTCAGTGGCTGGACCATTAGATGTCATAATGGGCTTGACATGTCCCTAGGCCCCAATTTTTAACCAGATTTCTGGTTGTCCAGTCGCCCCTCCCCAGGGCTTTACTCTGGAATCCCTCATTTGGTGGGACACCTGAGGTTAAAAAACAAAACAAAACAAAACAACAACAACCAAAAAAAAAAAAAAAAACGGACTTCTTCCATCCGACAGAATGACCTCAAACTCTTTGGACAAGGCCAAAACCCAGAGAATAAGACTCATCCATTTCCCATGAAGTCACCTGGAAATTTCACGACCATGAGTGACACGATATCCAGAGACAAAAACTTGAGCAAGAGCCTCACACTCGCCCTTTTTTCATATCCTGAAGAGTTCTCCTCAAGTTCTGTAGATCAGTCCTGCCATACCTATGACTCGAAACATAAGACGAGTTTGTGTTTTCAGACAACTGTCCAAAGAACCCTGGCCTAAACACCCTACAGGTTCAGGTCCCTGGAGCCAACCTGAGGACTCTACTTGCCCTCTCCAAGGGAATTCTGTGTGCCCATTCCAATGGCCACAACCCTACTAATAGGATAAACCTCCAAAGTCCCTGAGGCCATCCCAATAGTGGTGGCTTCCCAGGGCAAACAGTAGTAATCTGAGCCTATCTGAGAACCTACCTGCACTCAGACCCATAGACTGATGTCCCCAGAGGTAAAAAGGAACGAACAGGCCCCTAGGCCCTAAATGGATCCATTGCTTTGGTTCCCAGGCATCTCTCCTCAGAGACCTGCATTTCAATACCAGCATATGGCTGTTCCTTGACTCACACATCAGTACAAATTTCATCTACACATGGGAAACTTGCACGTGGGAGCTGTGTCAAAGCCTCTGTTTAGGAGAACCCTTCAGGGCCCCAGTGCCACCGCTTCATTCCAAGGTCTCCATAGACACAAAAAAACACATTAGGACCCATCCACAGGAGAGTCCATTTCAACTGAGCGTATTCGGTTCCTCCGCGAGATCTAGCAGATCTAACTTGACTTGTTGCTAGGAGACAATTGGAATATGAGGTGGCCTACCCCGCCATCCATCCTTAAAACCCTGCTCAGAATCGTTGGCCTGGAGCCAACCAACAGGTCTCAATTGTCCTGCAGAAGAATCTTTGCAATTGGGAGCTTCTCAGTACTCCCATCGTGAGAGAATCCCCATGGCCTCATCATCCCCCCCCCCCTTCATAAAGGGGCCATCAGGGACATAAGGTCCAACCTGCGCAATCGTCTGATCCTCACCCTGACTTCAGATGCACGAGATCTCGGTTCAGGTCTGTAGATTGTGCCTGCCATGTCCTCACCCAGACACCTAAGCCTAGCTTGTGTCCTCAGACTTTTGTCCACAGACTACTGGCTCACAAGCCCTCCAGTTTGGCAATCCAGAACTACAATGCAGCGCTCTACCTGCCCTGCAGAAGAAATACATTGCCATCTGGGGCTACCTAGAAACCCCAAATGAAGATCAACCTGCACGACACTTGGATATACCCAAAATGTATAGGATGACCTGGGCAATAATGCCCTCTCTGACACAGCCTGAGCCTGGACATCCTAGGCCCACCCAGACAGCTGGCTATAAACTGAGAACATCAGACCCCCCATGGCCTTAGGTCGTTATCCCTTCAAACCTCAGTTTTCAGGCTTCAGTACCTAGACCATATCTCCAATCACGGCCCGGGATTGAAAATGATGCAGAAATCAGAACTCCTTCCCAATGGGACGAAAACTTGTGGTTGGCTTGTTGTCCAAAGTTCAGTGTAGTGGAAACCAGTGTGTCCCTTGAGGCCCCGCCATTGCTCGCGGGCCAGATAGGTAGCAAACACACATTGTGACCCTCAGCCTTAGCCCAGTCCTCAGGTAAAGCCTCTCAGTGGCTGGAGGAAGAGACAGCATATTGGGCTTGCCATGCCCCTAGGCCCCAATTTTTAACCATAGTTCGTGCTGTCCCTTCACTCTTCCCCAGGGCCCTGCTTTGGAATTCCTCTTTTGGTGGGACACCTGAGGTAACAAACCTGAAAGGAGTCCTCCCATACCACAGATTGACGAAAAACAATTGGGAATGGGCCAAATCCACAGAGAGCAATATTCGTCCATGGCCCATGAGGCCTCCTCGATATTCCACGGCCATCGCTGATACAAAATCCAGAGACAAAAGCCAAAGCAAGCCCCTCAGACTCGCACTATCTTCATATCCTGAGGATGTCTTTTCATGGTTTGTAGATCGCACCTGCCATACCTACGTCCCCAAACATAAGCTGAGTTTGTGTTTTCAGACTTCTGTCCTCAAAGTTCTGGGCCACACACCCTCCAGTCTGGGGACCCTGGAGCCACACATTAGGACTGTGCCTACCCAATCCATGGGAATTCTGCCCATTCCATTATCCAAAATCGTACAAATTAGGAGAACCCTCCAAAGTCTCTGAGGCCATCCCAATAGTATAGGTCGCCCGGGACAAAAAAGGGCAGTCTGACACCAGCTGAGCATCTAACTCCACTCATATCCTAGAAGGATGTCCCCAGAGAAGAAGATTGAACCAGAGAGGACCATAGGCCAAAATCGGATCCATTGCTTTGGTTTACAGGCATGTCTCCTCAAAACTCTGGATTCCAATACCAGCATTGGTGTTTTCCTGAGGCACCCATCAGAACAAACCTCGTCTCCACAAGGAAACTTGTGCATGGGAGCTATGTCAAAAGCTTAGGAGAATACTTCAGGGTCCCGGTGCCACCGCCCCATTCCAAGGCCCTCATGGACACAAACACACATTAGACCCATCCTCAGGAAAGTCCATTTCAACTCAGCCACCCCGGTTGCTCTCGCAGAGCCATCAGTTCTAAACTGTCTTGTCGCTAGGAGACAATTGGAATGCGAGGCGGGCTTCCCAGGCATCCATCCTCGAACGTTGGTCTGGACTCATCCATATGGGATGTCCTGGAGCTGTCCAACAGGTCTCAATTGTCCCGCAGAAGGAATCCTTGGAGGGGGCATCCCACCACTCCCAACGTGGGAAAACCTCCATGGCCTCGAGATTCGGCTCCCTTCATGAAGGGGCCGTCATGAACAGAAATTCCAAGCTGAGCCAACGTCTGATCCTCGCTCTGACTTCAGATGCATGAGATATTGCTTCAGATCTTCAGGGGGTACATGCCGTGCCCTCACCCAGAAACCCAAGTCTAGCTGTCCCTAGGCACCAATTTTAACCAGAATTCTGGTTGTCCAATAGCCCCTCCCCAGGGCTCTACTCTGGAATCCCTCATTTGGTGGGACACCTGAGTTTGAGAAACAAAACAAAACAAAAGAACAACGAAAAACGGACATTTTCCATCCCACAGAATGACCCCAAACTCTTTGGACTGGGCCAAACCCCCAGGGAGTAAGACTCGTCCATTTCCCATGAAATCACCCGGAAATTTCATGACTAGGAATGGCACGATATCCAGAGATAAATACTGGAGCAAGAGCCTCACACTCGCCCTTTTTCATATCCCGAAGAGTTCCCCTCATGGTCTGTAGATCAGTCCTGCCATACCTATGACCCGAAACATAAGCCGAGTTTCTGTTTTCAGACAACTGTCCAAACAGCCATGGCCTACACAGCCTACAGGCTTAGGCCCCTGGAACCAAGGTGAGGACTGTACTTGTTCTCTCCAAGGGAATTCTGTGTGCCCATTCCAATGGCCACAACGCTACTAATAGGATAAACCTCCAAAGTCCCTGAAGCCATCCCAATAGTGGTGGCTTCCCAGGACAAAAAGGAGCAATCGGAGCCCATCTGAGAACCTACCTGCACTCAGACTTGTAGACTGATATCCCCAGAGGTAAAAAGGAACGAACAGGCCCCTAGGCACCTATCGGATCCATTGCTTTGGTTTCCAGGCATCACTCCTCAGAGGACTGGATTTGAATACCAGCATATGGCTGCTTCTTTACTCACCCATCAGAACAAATCTCATCTACACATGGGAAACTTGCACGTGGGAGCGATGTCAAAGCCTCTGTTTAGGAGAACCCTTCATGGCCCCAGTGCCACCGCATCATTCCAAGGTATCCATAGACACAAAAACACATTAGGACCCATCCACAGGAGAGTCCATTTCAATTCAGCGTATTCAATTGCTCCGCGATAACCAGCAGATCCAACTTGTCTTGTTGCTAGGAGACAATTGGAATGCGAGGTGGCCTACCCCGCCATCCATCCTTAGAACCCTGCTCGTAATCGTTAGCCTGGAGCCAACCAACAGGTCTCAATTGTCCTGCAGAAGAATCTTTGAAGTTGGGAGCTTCTCCCAACTCCCATCGTGAGAAAACACCCATGGCCTCGTGATCCCTCCCCCCTTCATGAAGGGGCCCTCAGGGACATAAGGTCCAACCTGAGCGATCTTCTGATCCTCACCCTGACTTCAGATGCACGAGATCTCGATTCAGGTCTGTGGATTGTGCCTGCCATGTCCTCACCCAGAACCTATGCCGAGCTTGTGTCCTCAGACTTCCATCCTCAGACTAATGGCCCACAAGCCCTCCAGTTTGGCAATCCAGCATTATAATGCAGCACTCTGCCTGCCCTCCAGAAGAAAAACATTGCCTTCTGGGGCTACCCAGAAACCCCAAATGACGATCAACCTGCACGCCACTTGGCTGTACCCAAAATATATAGGCTGACCTGCGCAATAATGCCCTTTCTGACAGAGGCTGAGCCTGGACCTCCTGGCCCCACACATACAGCTAGCCGCTCACTGAGCACATCGGACCAGCCATTGCCTTAGGTCGTTATCTCTTCCCAGCCTCGGTTTTCAGGATTTATCACCTAGACCTTATCTCCAATCACTGCCCATGTTTGAAAATGATGCAGAAATCAGAACTCCTTCCCAATGGCAAGAATCCTTGTGGTAGGCTTGTTGTATAATGTTCAGTGTAGTGGATACCTGTGTGTCCGATGAGGCCCCGCCATTGCTCGCGGGCCACATAGGTGGCAAACACACATGTGACCCTCAGCCTTAGCCCAGTCCTCAGGTAAGGCCTCTCAGTGGCTGGATGGAGAGACCAAACAGGGGCAATCTGGGACCATCTGAGCACCTACCTGCACTCAGACCCGTAGATTGATGTACCCAGAGGTAAAAAGGAACGAACAGGCCCCTAGGCACCTATCGGATCCATAGCTTTGGTTTCCAGGCATCTCTCCTCAGAGGCCTGGGTTTCAATAACAGCATATGGCTGTTTCTTGACTCACCCATCAGAACAAATCTCATCTACACATGGGAAACTTGCACAATGGAGCTGTGTGAAAGCCTCTCTTTAGGAGAACCCTTCAGTGCCCCAGTGCCACCTCTTCATTCCAAGATCTCCATAGACACAAAATCATATTAGGACACATTCACGGGAGAGTCCATTTCAACTCAGCCTCCTCGGTTGCTCCCCCAGATTCAGCAGATCTAACCTGTCTTGTTGCTTGGAGACAATTGGAATGCGAGGTGGGCTACCCAGCCATCCATCCTTAGAACCCTGCTCGGAATCGTTGTCCTGGAGCCAACCAACAAGTCTCAATTGTCCTTCAGAAGAACCTTTGCAGTTGGGAGCTTCTCAGAACTCCGATCGTGGGAAAACACCCGTGGCCTCGTGATCGACCGCCCCCTTCAAGAAGGGGCCACAGGGACAGAATGTCCAACCATAGCGATCGTCTGATCCTCGCCCTGACTTCAGATGCACGAGATCTCGATACAGGTCTCACCCAGAAACGTAGGCCTAGCTTGGGTTCTCAGACTTCAGTCCTCAGACTACTGGCCCACAAGCCCTACAGTTTGGCAATCCAGAACTTCAATGCAGCACTCTGCCTGTTCTCCATAATAAAAACATTGCCCTCTGGGGCTACCCAGAAACCCCAAATGAGGATCAACCTGCACGCCATTCGGCTGTACCCCAAATATATAGGCTGACTTGGGCACTAATGCCCTTTCTGAGACAGCCTGAGTCTGGACCTCCTGGCGCCACCCAGACAGCTGGCCGCACACTGAGCACATCGGATCCGCCATGGCCTTAGGTCGTCATCACTTCTCAATCTCTGTTTTCAGGCTTCAGAACCAAACCTTATCTCCAAGCACGGCCCGCTTTTGAAAATGATGCAGAAATCAGAAGTCTTTTCCAGAAGTCTTTCCCCATGGCAAGAGACCTTGTGGTTGGCATGTTGTCCAAGGTTCAGTGTAGTTGAAACCAGTGTGGCCCATGAGTCCCCCCCGCCCATGCTTGCGGGCCACATTGGTCACAAACACACATTGTGACCTTCAGCCTGAGCCCAGTCCACAGGTAAGGCCTCTCAGTGGCTGGATGGGGAGACAGCATATTGGGCTTGCCATGCCCCTAGGCCCCAATTTTTAATCGTAGTTCGGGTTGTCCCTTCACTCTTCCCCAGGGCTATGCTTTGGAATTCCTCTTTTGGTGGGACACCTGAGGTAGCAAACCTGAAAGGAGTCCTCCCATCCCACAGATTGATGAAAAACTATTGGCATCGTGCCAAGTCCACAGAGAGCAATATTCGTCAATGGCCCCTGAGGCCTCCCCAACATTCCACGGCCATCTCTGATAAAAATTCCAGAGACAAAAGCCTGAGCATGCGCCTCAGACTCGCTCATTCTTCATATCCTGAAGAGTTCTTCCGATAAGAACCTACACGGTACTCGAAGGCACCCAAAATATATAGTCTAACCTGGGCACTAATGCACTGTCTGACAACCTGAGCCCGGACCTCGTGACCAACACCCAGACAGCTGACCGCACACTGAGCACATCAGACCCGCCATGGCCTTAGGTCATCATCTCTTCCCTACCTCAGTTTTCAGGCTTCAGAACCTAGGCCTTATCTCCAATAACTGCCCAGGGGTGACTGTGATGCAGAAATCAGAACTCTTCCTTACCCAAGGCAAGAAACCTTGTGGTTGGCATGTTGTCCAACGTTCAGTGTAGGAGAAACCAGCATTCACCCTAAGTCCCCGCCCATTCTTGAGTGCGACGAGGGCATAAACTCGCATTGTGACCCTCAGCGTGATTCCTGTCCTCTAGTACGTCCTCTTAGTGGCTGGAACATTAGATGTCATAATGGGCTTGACATGTCCCTAGGCCCCAATTTTTAACCAGATTTCTCGTTGTCCAGTCGCCCCTCCCCAGGGCTCTACTCTGGAATCCCTCATTTGGTGGGTTTGAAAAACAAAACAAAACAAATCAACCACAACAGAACAGCGGACTTCTTCCATCCCACAGAATGACCCCAAACTCTATGGACGGGGCCAAACCCCCAGAGAGTAAGACTCGTCCATTTTCCATGAAGTCACCCGGAAATTTCACGACCATGAGTGATACGATATCCAGAGACAAAAACTTGAGCAAAACCTCACACTCGCCCTTTTTTCATGTCCCGAAGAGTTCTCCTCACGGTCTGTAGATCAGACCGCCATACCTATGACCCGAAATATAAGCCATGTTTGTGTTTTCAGACAACTGTCCAAACAGCCCTGGCCTACACACCCTACAGGCTCAGGCCCCTGCATCCAAACCTGAAGACTGTGCTTGCCCTCTGCAAGGGAAATGTATCTTCCCATTCCAATGGCCACAACCCTACTAAGAGTATAAACCTCCAAGGTCCCTGAGGCAATCCCAATATTTGTGGCTTCCAGGACTAACAGGGGCAATCTGGGCCCATCTGAGCACCCCCCGGCACTCAGACCCGTGGACTGATGTACCCAGACGCAAAAAGGAATGAAGAGGCCCCTAGACACCTATCGGATCCATTGTTTTGGTTTCCAGGCATCTCTCCTCAGAGGCCTGGATTTCAATAACACCATATGGCTGTTTCTTGACTCACCCATCAGAACAAATCTCATCTACTCAAGGGAAACTTGCACGATGGAGCTAAGTGAAAGCCTCACTTTAGGAGAACCCTTCAGGGCCCCAGTGCCACCGCTTCATTCCAAGGTCTCCATAGACACAAAATCATATTAGGACACACTACGGGAGAGTCCATTTCAACTCAGCCTCCTCGGTTGCTCCCTCAGATCCAGCATTTCTAACCTGTCTTGTTGCTTGGAGACAATTGGAATGCGAGGTGTGCTACCCAGCCATCCATCCTTAGAAACCTGCTCAGAATCCTAGTCCTGCAGCCAACCGACAGGTCTCCATTGTCCTGCAGAATAATCTTTGCAGTTGGGAGCTTCGCACAACTCCCATCGTGGGAAAACCCACATGGCCTTCTTATCCACCCCCCCTTCAAGAAGGGGCCATCAGGGACAGAATGTCCAACCTGAGCGATCGTCTGATCCTCGCCCTGACTTCATATGCACGAGATCTCGATTCAGGTCTGTAGATTGTGCCTGCCATAACCTCACCCAGAAACCTAGGCCTAGCTTGGGTTCTCAGACTTCCGTTCTCAGACTACTGTCCCACAAGCCCTCCAGTTTGGCATTCCAGAACTACAATGCAGCACTCTGCCTGCCCTCCAGAAGAAAAACATTGCCCCCCCGGGGCTACCCAGAAACCCCAAATGAGGATAACATGCACACCATTCGGCTCTACCCAAAATATATAGGCTGTTTTGGGCACTAATGCCCTTTTGACGCAGCCTGAGCCTGGACCTCCTGGCCCCACCCAGAAAACTGGCCGCACACTGAGCACATCGGACCCGCCATGGCCTTAGGTCATAATCTCTTCTCAACCTCGGTTTTCAGTCTTCAGAACCTAGACCTTATCGCCAATCACGGCCCGGGTTTGAAAATGATGCAGAAATCAGAACTCTTACCCCATGGCAAGAAACCTTGTGGTTGGCATGTTGTCCAAGGTTCAGTGTACTTGATACCTGTGTGTCCCATGAGGCCCCGCCCATGTTTGCGGGCCACATTGGTCACAAACTCACATTGTGACCCTCAGCCTGAGCCCAGTCCTCAGGTAAGGCCTCTCAGTGGCTGGATGGAGAGACAGCATATTGGGTTTTCCATGACCCTAGGCCGCAAGTTTTAAACATAGTTCGGTTTGTCCCTTCACTCTTCCCCAGGGCTCTGCTTTGGAATTCCTCTTTTGGTGGGACACCTGAGGTAACAAAGCTGAAAGGAGTCCTCCCATCTCACAGATTGACGGAAATCTATTGGGATCGGGCAAAGTCCACAAAGAGCAAGATTCGTCCATGGCCCATGAGGCCTCCCCAACATTCCACGGGCATCGCTGATACAAAATCCAGAGACAAAAGCCTGAGCACGCGACTCAGACTCGCTCATTCTTCATATACTGAAGAGTTCTTCAGATAAGAACCTACACGGCACTCGAATGCACCCAAAATATTTAGTCTAACCTGGGCACTAATGCACTGTCTGACAACCTGAGCCCGGATCTCGTGACCAACACCCAGACAGCTGACCGCACACTGAGCACATCAGACCCGCCATGGCCTTAGGTCATCATCTCTTCCCTAACTCAGTTTTCAGGCTTCAGAGCCTAGACCTTATCTCCAATCACTGCCCAGCGGTGACTGTGATGCAGAAATCAGGGCAAGCACAGTCGTCAGGTTTGACTCCAGGGGCCTGAGCCTGTAGGGTGTGTAGGCCAGGGCTGTTTGGACAGTTGTTTGAAAACACAAACTCGGCTTATGTTTCGGGTCATAGGTATGGCAGGACTGATCTACAGACCATGAGGAGAACTCTTCGGGATATGAAAATAGGGCGAGTGTGAGGCTCTTGCTCAAGTTTTTATCTCTGGTTATCGTGTCACTCATGGTCGTGAAATTTCCGGGTGACTTCATGGGAAATGGACGAGTCTTACTCTCTGGGGGTTTGGCCCCTTCCAAAGAGTTTGGGGTCATTCTGTGGGATGGAAGAAGTCCGTTGTTCTGTAGTTATTGATTTGTTTTGTTTTTGTTTTTCAACCTCAGGTTGTCCCAGCAAATGAGGGATTCCAGAGTAGAGCCCTGGGAGGGGCGACTGGACAACCAGAAATCTGGTTAAAAAATTGGGGCCTAGGGACATGTCAAGCCCATTATGACATCTAATGGTCCAGCCACTGAGAGGACGTACTAGAGGACAGGACTCACACTGAGGGTCACAATGCGTGTTTATGCCCTCGTCGCACTCAAGAATGGGCGGGGCGTCAGGGTGAAGGCTGGTTTCTCCTACACTGAACGTTGGACAACATGCCAACCACATGGTTTCTTGCCTTGGGTAAGGAAGAGTTCTGATTTCTGCATCATAGTCACCCCTGGGCAGTGATTGGAGATAAGGTCTAGGTTTTGAAGACTGAAAACTGAGGTAGGTAAGAGATGATGACCTAAGGCCGTGGCGGGTCTGATGTGCTCAGTGTGCGGTCAGCTGTCTGGGTGTTGGTCACGAGGTCCGGGCTCAGGTTGTCAGACAGTGCATTAGTGCCCAGGTTAGACTATATATTTTGGGTGCCTTCGAGTGACGTGTAGGTTCTTATCTGAAGAACTCTTCAGGATATGAAGAATGAGCGAGTCTGAGGCGCGTGCTCAGGCTTTTGTCTCTGGATTTTGTATCAGCGATGGCCGTGGAATGTTGGGGAGGCCTCATGGGCCATGGACGAATCTTGCTCTCTGTGGACTTGGCCCGATCCCAATTGTTTTTCGTCAATCTGTGGGATGGGAGGACTCCTTTTAGGTTTGTTTCCTCAGGTGTCCGACCAAAAGAGGAATTCCAAATCAGAGCCCTGGGGAAGAGTGAAGGGACAACCCGAACTATGGTTAAAAAAGGGGGCCTAGGGGCATGGCAAGCCCAATATGCTGTCCCTCCATCCAGCCACTGAGAGGCCTTACCTGAGGACTGGGCTCAGGCTGAGGGTCACAATGTGTGTTTGTGACCAATGTGGCCCGCAAGCATGGGCGGGGCTTCATGGGCCACACTGGTTTCAAGTACACTGAACCTTGGACAACATGCCAACCACAAGGTTTCTTGCCATGGGGAAAGCGTTCTGATTTCTGCATCATTTTCATACCCGGGCCGTGATTGGAGATACTGTCTAGGTTCTGAAGCCTGAAACCCGAGATTGAGAAGAGATGAAGACCTAAGGCCATGGCAGGTCATATGAGCTCAGTGTGCGGCCAGCTGTCTGGGTGGGGCCAGGAGGTCCAGACTCAGGCTGTCTCAGAAAGGGCATTAGTGCCCAGGTCAGCCTATATATTTGGGGTACAGCCGAATGGCGTGCAGGTTGAATCTCATTTGGGGTTTCTGGGTAGCCCCAGACGGCAATGTTTTTCTTCTGGAGGGCAGGCAGAGTGCTGCCCTGTAGTTCTGGATTGCCAAACTGGAGGGCATGTGGGCCAGTAGTCTGAGGACGGAAGTCTGAGAACCCAAGCTAGGCCTAGGTTTCTGGGTGAGACCGGAATCTAGATCTCGTGCATCTGAAGTCAGGGCGAGGATCAGACGATCGCTCAGGTTGGACATTCTGTCCCTGATGGCCCCTTCCTGAAGGGGGGCGTGGATCACGAGGCCATGCGGGTTTTCCCACGATGGGAGTTGTGAGAAGCTCCCAACTGCAAAGATTCTTCTGCAGGACAATTGTGACCTGTTGGTTGGCTCCAGGACAACGATTCCGAGCAGGGTTCTAAGGATGGATGGCTGGGTAGCCCCACCTCGCATTCCAATTGTCTGCAAGCAACAAGACAGGTTAGATCTGCTGGATCTGGGGGAGCAACCGAGGAGGCTGAGTTGAAATGGACTCTCCCGTGGATGTGTCCTAATATGATAATATGTCTATGGAGACCTTGGAATGAAGCGGTGGCACTGGGGCCCTGAAGGGTTCTCCTAAAGAGAGGCTTTCACACAGCTCCATCGTGCAAGTTTCCCATGTGTAGATGAGATTTGTTCTGATGGGTGAGTCAAGAAACAGCCATATGCTGTTATTGAAATCCATTCCTCTGAGGAGAGATGCCTGGAAACCAAAGCAATGGATCGGATATGTGCCTAGGGGCTTGTTCGTTCCTTTTTACCTCTGGGGACATCAGTCTACGGGTCTGAGTGCCGGTAGGTGCTCAGATGGGCCCAGATTGCCCCTGTTTGTCCTGCGAAGCCACACATATTGGGATGGCCTCAGGGACTTTGGAGGTTTATCCTCTTAGTTGGGTTGTGGCCATAGGAATGGGCACACACAATTCCCTTGGAGAGGGCAAGCACAGTCGTCAGGTTTGGCTCCAGGGGCCTGAGCCTGTAGGGTGTGTAGGCCAGGGCTGTTTGGACAGTTGTTTGAAAACACAAACTCGGCTTATGTTTCGGGTCATAGGTATGGCAGGACTGATCTACAGACCATGAGGAGAACTCTTCGGGATATGAAAATAGGGCGAGTGTGAGGCTCTTGCTCAAGTTTTTTATCTCTGGTTATCGTGTCACTCATGGTCGTGAAATTTCCGGGTGACTTCATGGGAAATGGACGAGTCTTACTCTCTGGGGGTTTGGCCCCCGTCCAAAGAGTTTGGGGGTCATTCTGTGGGATGGAAGAAGTCCGTTGTTCTGTAGTTATTGATTTGTTTTGTTTTGTTTTTTTCAACCTCAGGTGTCCCAGCAAATGAGGGATTCCAGAGTAGAGCCCTGGGAGGGGCGACTGGACAACCAGAAATCTGGTTAAAAATTGGGGCCTAGGGACATGTCAAGCCCATTATGACATCTAATGGTCCAGCCACTGAGAGGACGTACTAGAGGACAGGACTCACACTGAGGGTCACAATGCGTGTTTATGCCCTCGTCGCACTCAAGAATGGGCGGGGCGTCAGGGTGAAGGCTGGTTTCTCCTACACTGAACGTTGGACAACATGCCAACCACATGGTTTCTTGCCTTGGGTAAGGAAGAGTTCTGATTTCTGCATCATAGTCACCCCTGGGCAGTGATTGGAGATAAGGTCTAGGTTTTGAAGACTGAAAACTGAGGTAGGTAAGAGATGATGACCTAAGGCCGTGGCGGGTCTGATGTGCTCAGTGTGCGGTCAGCTGTCTGGGTGTTGGTCACGAGGTCCGGGCTCAGGTTGTCAGACAGTGCATTAGTGCCCAGGTTAGACTATATATTTTGGGTGCCTTCGAGTGACGTGTAGGTTCTTATCTGAAGAACTCTTCAGGATATGAAGAATGAGCGAGTCTGAGGCGCGTGCTCAGGCTTTTGTCTCTGGATTTTGTATCAGCGATGGCCGTGGAATGTTGGGGAGGCCTCATGGGCCATGGACGAATCTTGCTCTCTGTGGACTTGGCCCGATCCCAATTGTTTTTCGTCAATCTGTGGGATGGGAGGACTCCTTTTAGGTTTGTTACCTCAGGTGTCCGACCAAAAGAGGAATTCCAAATCAGAGCCCTGGGGAAGAGTGAAGGGACAACCCGAACTATGGTTAAAAAAGGGGGCCTAGGGGCATGGCAAGCCCAATATGCTGTCCCTCCATCCAGCCACTGAGAGGCCTTACCTGAGGACTGGGCTCAGGCTGAGGGTCACAATGTGTGTTTGTGACCAATGTGGCCCGCAAGCATGGGCGGGGCCTCATGGGCCACACTGGTTTCAAGTACACTGAACCTTGGACAACATGCCAACCACAAGGTTTCTTGCCATGGGGAAAGCGTTCTGATTTCTGCATCATTTTCATACCCGGGCCGTGATTGGAGATACTGTCTAGGTTCTGAAGCCTGAAACCCGAGATTGAGAAGAGATGAAGACCTAAGGCCATGGCAGGTCATATGAGCTCAGTGTGCGGCCAGCTGTCTGGGTGGGGCCAGGAGGTCCAGACTCAGGCTGTCTCAGAAAGGGCATTAGTGCCCAGGTCAGCCTATATATTTGGGGTACAGCCGAATGGCGTGCAGGTTGAATCTCATTTGGGGTTTCTGGGTAGCCCCAGACGGCAATGTTTTTCTTCTGGAGGGCAGGCAGAGTGCTGCCCTGTAGTTCTGGATTGCCAAACTGGAGGGCATGTGGGCCAGTAGTCTGAGGACGGAAGTCTGAGAACCCAAGCTAGGCCTAGGTTTCTGGGTGAGACCGGAATCTAGATCTCGTGCATCTGAAGTCAGGGCGAGGATCAGACGATCGCTCAGGTTGGACATTCTGTCCCTGATGGCCCCTTCCTGAAGGGGGGCGTGGATCACGAGGCCATGCGGGTTTTCCCACGATGGGAGTTGTGAGAAGCTCCCAACTGCAAAGATTCTTCTGCAGGACAATTGTGACCTGTTGGTTGGCTCCAGGACAACGATTCCGAGCAGGGTTCTAAGGATGGATGGCTGGGTAGCCCACCTCGCATTCCAATTGTCTGCAAGCAACAAGACAGGTTAGATCTGCTGGATCTGGGGGAGCAACCGAGGAGGCTGAGTTGAAATGGACTCTCCCGTGGATGTGTCCTAATATGATAATATGTCTATGGAGACCTTGGAATGAAGCGGTGGCACTGGGGCCCTGAAGGGTTCTCCTAAAGAGAGGCTTTCACACAGCTCCATCGTGCAAGTTTCCCATGTGTAGATGAGATTTGTTCTGATGGGTGAGTCAAGAAACAGCCATATGCTGTTATTGAAATCCATTCCTCTGAGGAGAGATGCCTGGAAACCAAAGCAATGGATCGGATATGTGCCTAGGGGCCTGTTCGTTCCTTTTTACCTCTGGGGACATCAGTCTACGGGTCTGAGTGCCGGTAGGTGCTCAGATGGGCCCAGATTGCCCCTGTTTGTCCTGCGAAGCCACACATATTGGGATGGCCTCAGGGACTTTGGAGGTTTATCCTCTTAGTTGGGTTGTGGCCATAGGAATGGGCACACACAATTCCCTTGGAGAGGGCAAGCACAGTCGTCAGGTTTGGCTCCAGGGGCCTGAGCCTGTAGGGTGTGTAGGCCAGGGCTGTTTGGACAGTTGTTTGAAAACACAAACTCGGCTTATGTTTCGGGTCATAGGTATGGCAGGACTGATCTACAGACCATGAGGAGAACTCTTCGGGATATGAAAATAGGGCGAGTGTGAGGCTCTTGCTCAAGTTTTTATCTCTGGTTATCGTGTCACTCATGGTCGTGAAATTTCCCGGGTGACTTCATGGGAAATGGACGAGTCTTACTCTCTGGGGGTTTGGCCCCGTCCAAAGAGTTTGGGGTCATTCTGTGGGATGGAAGAAGTCCGTTGTTCTGTAGTTATTGATTTGTTTTGTTTTGTTTTTCAACCTCAGGTGTCCCAGCAAATGAGGGATTCCAGAGTAGAGCCCTGGGAGGGGCGACTGGACAACCAGAAATCTGGTTAAAAATTGGGGCCTAGGGACATGTCAAGCCCATTATGACATCTAATGGTCCAGCCACTGAGAGGACGTACTAGAGGACAGGACTCACACTGAGGGTCACAATGCGTGTTTTTATGCCCTCGTCGCACTCAAGAATGGGCGGGGCGTCAGGGTGAAGGCTGGTTTCTCCTACACTGAACGTTGGACAACATGCCAACCACATGGTTTCTTGCCTTGGGTAAGGAAGAGTTCTGATTTCTGCATCATAGTCACCCCTGGGCAGTGATTGGAGATAAGGTCTAGGTTTTGAAGACTGAAAACTGAGGTAGGTAAGAGATGATGACCTAAGGCCGTGGCGGGTCTGATGTGCTCAGTGTGCGGTCAGCTGTCTGGGTGTTGGTCACGAGGTCCGGGCTCAGGTTGTCAGACAGTGCATTAGTGCCCAGGTTAGACTATATATTTTGGGTGCCTTCGAGTGACGTGTAGGTTCTTATCTGAAGAACTCTTCAGGATATGAAGAATGAGCGAGTCTGAGGCGCGTGCTCAGGCTTTTGTCTCTGGATTTTGTATCAGCGATGGCCGTGGAATGTTGGGGAGGCCTCATGGGCCATGGACGAATCTTGCTCTCTGTGGACTTGGCCCGATCCCAATTGTTTTTTTCGTCAATCTGTGGGATGGGAGGACTCCTTTTAGGTTTGTTACCTCAGGTGTCCGACCAAAAGAGGAATTCCAAATCAGAGCCCTGGGGAAGAGTGAAGGGACAACCCGAACTATGGTTAAAAAAGGGGGCCTAGGGGCATGGCAAGCCCAATATGCTGTCCCTCCATCCAGCCACTGAGAGGCCTTACCTGAGGACTGGGGCTCAGGCTGAGGGTCACAATGTGTGTTTGTGACCAATGTGGCCCGCAAGCATGGGCGGGGCCTCATGGGCCACACTGGTTTCAAGTACACTGAACCTTGGACAACATGCCAACCACAAGGTTTCTTGCCATGGGGAAAGCGTTCTGATTTCTGCATCATTTTCATACCCGGGCCGTGATTGGAGATACTGTCTAGGTTCTGAAGCCTGAAACCCGAGATTGAGAAGAGATGAAGACCTAAGGCCATGGCAGGTCATATGAGCTCAGTGTGCGGCCAGCTGTCTGGGTGGGGCCAGGAGGTCCAGACTCAGGCTGTCTCAGAAAGGGCATTAGTGCCCAGGTCAGCCTATATATTTGGGGTACAGCCGAATGGCGTGCAGGTTGAATCTCATTTGGGTTTCTGGGTAGCCCCAGACGGCAATGTTTTTCTTCTGGAGGGCAGGCAGAGTGCTGCCCTGTAGTTCTGGATTGCCAAACTGGAGGGCATGTGGGCCAGTAGTCTGAGGACGGAAGTCTGAGAACCCAAGCTAGGCCTAGGTTTCTGGGTGAGACCGGAATCTAGATCTCGTGCATCTGAAGTCAGGGCGAGGATCAGACGATCGCTCAGGTTGGACATTCTGTCCCTGATGGCCCCTTCCTGAAGGGGGGCGTGGATCACGAGGCCATGCGGGTTTTCCCACGATGGGAGTTGTGAGAAGCTCCCAACTGCAAAGATTCTTCTGCAGGACAATTGAGACCTGTTGGTTGGCTCCAGGACAACGATTCCGAGCAGGGTTCTAAGGATGGATGGCTGGGTAGCCCACCTCGCATTCCAATTGTCTGCAAGCAACAAGACAGGTTAGATCTGCTGGATCTGGGGGAGCAACCGAGGAGGCTGAGTTGAAATGGACTCTCCCGTGGATGTGTCCTAATATGATAATATGTCTATGGAGACCTTGGAATGAAGCGGTGGCACTGGGGCCCTGAAGGGTTCTCCTAAAGAGAGGCTTTCACACAGCTCCATCGTGCAAGTTTCCCATGTGTAGATGAGATTTGTTCTGATGGGTGAGTCAAGAAACAGCCATATGCTGTTATTGAAATCCATTCCTCTGAGGAGAGATGCCTGGAAACCAAAGCAATGGATCGGATATGTGCCTAGGGGCCTGTTCGTTCCTTTTTACCTCTGGGGACATCAGTCTACGGGTCTGAGTGCCGGTAGGTGCTCAGATGGGCCCAGATTGCCCCTGTTTGTCCTGCGAAGCCACACATATTGGGATGGCCTCAGGGACTTTGGAGGTTTATCCTCTTAGTTGGGTTGTGGCCATAGGAATGGGCACACACAATTCCCTTGGAGAGGGCAAGCACAGTCGTCAGGTTTGGCTCCAGGGGCCTGAGCCTGTAGGGTGTGTAGGCCAGGGCTGTTTGGACAGTTGTTTGAAAACACAAAAACTCGGCTTATGTTTCGGGTCATAGGTATGGCAGGACTGATCTACAGACCATGAGGAGAACTCTTCGGGATATGAAAATAGGGCGAGTGTGAGGCTCTTGCTCAAGTTTTTATCTCTGGTTATCGTGTCACTCATGGTCGTGAAATTTCCGGGTGACTTCATGGGAAATGGACGAGTCTTACTCTCTGGGGGTTTGGCCCCGTCCAAAGAGTTTGGGGTCATTCTGTGGGATGGAAGAAGTCCGTTGTTCTGTAGTTATTGATTTGTTTTGTTTTGTTTTTCAACCTCAGGTGTCCCAGCAAATGAGGGATTCCAGAGTAGAGCCCTGGGAGGGGCGACTGGACAACCAGAAATCTGGTTAAAAATTGGGGCCTAGGGACATGTCAAGCCCATTATGACATCTAATGGTCCAGCCACTGAGAGGACGTACTAGAGGACAGGACTCACACTGAGGGTCACAATGCGTGTTTATGCCCTCGTCGCACTCAAGAATGGGCGGGGGGCGTCAGGGTGAAGGCTGGTTTCTCCTACACTGAACGTTGGACAACATGCCAACCACATGGTTTCTTGCCTTGGGTAAGGAAGAGTTCTGATTTCTGCATCATAGTCACCCCTGGGCAGTGATTGGAGATAAGGTCTAGGTTTTGAAGACTGAAAACTGAGGTAGGTAAGAGATGATGACCTAAGGCCGTGGCGGGTCTGATGTGCTCAGTGTGCGGTCAGCTGTCTGGGTGTTGGTCACGAGGTCCGGGCTCAGGTTGTCAGACAGTGCATTAGTGCCCAGGTTAGACTATATATTTTGGGTGCCTTCGAGTGACGTGTAGGTTCTTATCTGAAGAACTCTTCAGGATATGAAGAATGAGCGAGTCTGAGGCGCGTGCTCAGGCTTTTGTCTCTGGATTTTGTATCAGCGATGGCCGTGGAATGTTGGGGAGGCCTCATGGGCCATGGACGAATCTTGCTCTCTGTGGACTTGGCCCGATCCCAATTGTTTTTTTCGTCAATCTGTGGGATGGGAGGACTCCTTTTAGGTTTGTTACCTCAGGTGTCCGACCAAAAGAGGAATTCCAAATCAGAGCCCTGGGGAAGAGTGAAGGGACAACCCGAACTATGGTTAAAAAAGGGGGCCTAGGGGCATGGCAAGCCCAATATGCTGTCCCTCCATCCAGCCACTGAGAGGCCTTACCTGAGGACTGGGCTCAGGCTGAGGGTCACAATGTGTGTTTGTGACCAATGTGGCCCGCAAGCATGGGCGGGGCCTCATGGGCCACACTGGTTTCAAGTACACTGAACCTTGGACAACATGCCAACCACAAGGTTTCTTGCCATGGGGAAAGCGTTCTGATTTCTGCATCATTTTCATACCCGGGCCGTGATTGGAGATACTGTCTAGGTTCTGAAGCCTGAAACCCGAGATTGAGAAGAGATGAAGACCTAAGGCCATGGCAGGTCATATGAGCTCAGTGTGCGGCCAGCTGTCTGGGTGGGGGCCAGGAGGTCCAGACTCAGGCTGTCTCAGAAAGGGCATTAGTGCCCAGGTCAGCCTATATATTTGGGGGTACAGCCGAATGGCGTGCAGGTTGAATCTCATTTGGGGTTTCTGGGTAGCCCCAGACGGCAATGTTTTTTTCTTCTGGAGGGCAGGCAGAGTGCTGCCCTGTAGTTCTGGATTGCCAAACTGGAGGGCATGTGGGCCAGTAGTCTGAGGACGGAAGTCTGAGAACCCAAGCTAGGCCTAGGTTTCTGGGAGAGACCGGAATCTAGATCTCGTGCATCTGAAGTCAGGGCGAGGATCAGACGATCACTCAGGTTGGACATTCTGTCCCTGATGGCCCCTTCCTGAAGGGGGGCGTGGATCACGAGGCCATGCGGGTTTTCCCACGATGGGAGTTGTGAGAAGCTCCCAACTGCAAAGATTCTTCTGCAGGACAATTGAGACCTGTTGGTTGGCTCCAGGACAACGATTCCGAGCAGGGTTCTAAGGATGGATGGCTGGGTAGCCCACCTCGCATTCCAATTGTCTGCAAGCAACAAGACAGGTTAGATCTGCTGGATCTGGGGGAGCAACCGAGGAGGCTGAGTTGAAATGGACTCTCCCGTGGATGTGTGCTAATATGATAATATGTCTATGGAGACCTTGGAATGAAGCGGTGGCACTGGGGCCCTGAAGGGTTCTCCTAAAGAGAGGCTTTCACACAGCTCCATCGTGCATGTTTCCCATGTGTAGATGAGATTTGTTCTGATGGGTGAGTCAAGAAACAGCCATATGCTGTTATTGAAATCCATTCCTCTGAGGAGAGATGCCTGGAAACCAAAGCAATGGATCGGATATGTGCCTAGGGGCCTGTTCGTTCCTTTTTACCTCTGGGGACATCAGTCTACGGGTCTGAGTGCCGGTAGGTGCTCAGATGGGCCCAGATTGCCCCTGTTTGTCCTGCGAAGCCACACATATTGGGATGGCCTCAGGGATTTTGGAGGTTTATCCTCTTAGTTGGGTTGTGGCCATAGGAATGGGCACACACAATTCCCTTGGAGAGGGCAAGCACAGTCGTCAGGTTTGGCTCCAGGGGCCTGAGCCTGTAGGGTGTGTAGGCCAGGGCTGTTTGGACAGTTGTTTGAAAACACAAACTCGGCTTATGTTTCGGGTCATAGGTATGGCAGGACTGATCTACAGACCATGAGGAGAACTCTTCGGGATATGAAAATAGGGCGAGTGTGAGGCTCTTGCTCAAGTTTTTGTCTGTGGATATCGTGTCACTCATGGTCGTGAAATTTCCGGGTGACTTCATGGGAAATGGACGAGTCTTACTCTCTGGGGGTTTGGCCCCGTCCAAAGAGTTTGGGGTCATTCTGTGGGATGGAAGAAGTCCGTTGTTCTGTTGTTATTGATTTGTTTTGTTTTGTTTTTCAACCCCAGGTGTCCCAGCAAATGAGGGATTCCAGAGTAGAGCCCTGGGAGGGGCGACTGGACAACCAGAAATCTGGTTAAAAATTGGGGCCTAGGGACATGTCAAGCCCATTATGACATCTAATGGTCCAGCCACTGAGAGGACGTACTAGAGGACAGGACTCACGCTGAAGGTCACAATGCGTGTTTATGCCCTCGTCGCACTCAAGAATGGGCGGGGACTCAGGGTGAATGCTGGTTTCTCCTACACTGAACGTTGGACAACATGCCAACCACAAGGTTTCTTGCCATGGGTAAGGAAGAGTTCTGATTTCTGCATCACAGTCACCCCTGGGCAGTGATTGCAGATAATGTCTAGGTTCTGAAGCCTGAAAACTGAGGTAGGGATGAGATGATGACCTAAGGCCATGGCGGGTCTGAAGTGCTCAGTGTGCGGTCAGCTGTCTGGGTGTTAGTCACTATGTCCGGGCTCAGGTTGTCAGACAGTGCATTAGTGTCCAGGTTAGACTCTGTATTTTGGGTGCCTTCGAGTGCCGAGTACGTTCTTATCTGAAGAACTCATCAGGATATGAAGAATAAGCGAGTCAGAGGTGCGTGCTCAAGCTTTTGTCTCTGGATTTTGTATCAGCGATGGCCGTGAAATGTTGGGGAGTCCTCATGGGCCATGGACGAATCTTGCTCTCTGTGGATTTGGCCTGATCCCAATTGTTTTTCGTCAATCTGTAGGATGGGAGGACTCCTTTCAGGTTTGTTACCTCAGGGGTCCCACCAAAAGCGGAATTCCAAAGCAGAGCCCTGGGGAAGAGTGAAGGGACAACCCGAACTATGGTTAAAAATTGGGTCCTAGGGGCATGGAAGCCCAATATGCTGTCTCTCCATCCAGCCACTGAGAGGACTTACCTGAGGACTGGGCTCAGGCTGAGGGTCACAAAGTGTGTTTTTGTGACCAATGTGGCCCACAAGCATGGGCGGGGCCTCATGGGTCACACTGGTTTCAAGTACACTGAACCTTGGAGTACATGCCAACCACAAGGTTTCTTGCCATGGGGAAAGAGTTCTAATTTCTGCATCATTTTCAATCCCGGGCCGTGATTGGAGATAAGGTCTAGGTTTTAAAGCCTGAAAACCGGGGTTGAGTAGAGATGACAACCTAAGGCATTGACAGGTCTGATGTGCTCAGTGTGCGGCCAGCTGTCTGGGTGGGGCCAGGAGGTCCATGCTCAGCGTGTGTCAGAAAGGGCTTTAGTCCCCAGTTCACCCTATATATTTGGGGTACAGCCGAATGGCGTGCAGGTTGATGCTATTTGGGTTTTCTGGGTAGCCCAGGGGGCAATGTTTTTCTTCTGGAGGGCAGGCAGAGTGCTGCATTGTAGTTCTGGATTGCCAAACTGGAGGGCTCTTGGACAGTAGTCTGAGGACGGAAGTAAGAGAACCCAAGCTAGGCCTATGTTTCGGGGTGAGGATATGGCAGGCACAATCTACAGACCTGAATCGAGATCTCGAGCATCTGAAGTCAGGGCGAGGATCAGACGATCTCTCAGGTTCGACATTCTGTCCCTGATGGCCCCTTTTTGAAGGGGGGAGTGGATCACGAGGCCATGGGGGTTTTCCAACGATGGGAGTTGTGAGAAGCTTCCTACTGCAAAGATTCTTCTGCAGGACAATTGAGACCTGTTGGATGGCTCCAGGGCAATGATTCCGAGCAGGGTTCTAAGGATGGATGGCTGAGTATACCACCTCACATTCCAATTGTCTCCAAGCAACAAGACAGGTTAGATCTGCTGGATCTGGGGGAGCAACCGAGGAGGCTGAGTTGAAATGGACTCTCCCGTGGATGTGTCCTAATATGATTTTGTGTCTATGGAGACCGTGGAATGAAGCGGTGGCACTGGGGCCCTGAAGGGTTCTCCTAAAGAGAGGCTTTCACACAGCTCCATCGTGCAAGTTTCCCAGGTGTAGATGAGATTTGTTCTGATGGGTGAGTCAAGAAACAGCCATATGCTGTTATTGAAATCCAGGCCTCTGAGGAGATGCCTGGAAACCAAAGCAATGTATCCGATAGGTGCCTACCGGCCTGTTTGTTCCTTTTTACTACTGGGGACATCAGTCTACGGGTCTGAGTGCCGGTAGGTGCACAGATGGGCCCAGATTGCCCCTGTTTGTCCTAGGAAGCCACAAATATTGGGATGGCCTCAGGGATTTTGGAAGTTTATCCTATTAGTAGGATTGTGGCCATTAGAATGGGCACATACAATTCCCTTGGAGAGGGCAAGCCAAAGTCGTCAGGTTTGGCTCCAGGGTCCTGAGCCTGTAGGGTGTGTAGGCCAGGGCTGTTTGGACAGTTGTCTGAAAACACAAACTCGGCTTATGTTTCGGGTCATAGGTATGGCAGGACTGATCTACAGACCATGAGGAGAACTCTTCGGTATATGAAAAAAGGGCGAGTGTGAGGCTCTTGCTCAAGTCTTTGTCTGTGAATATCGTGTCACACATGGTCGTCATATTTCCAGGTGACTTCATGGGAAATGGACGAGTCTTACTCTCTGGGGGTTTGGCCCTGCCCAAAGAGTTTGGGGTCATTCTGTGGGATGGAAGAAGTCCGTTGTTCTGTTGTTGTTGATTTGTTTTGTTTTGTTTTTCAACCTCAGGTGTCCCACCAAATGGTGGATTCAAGAGTAGAGCCCTGGGGAGGGGCGACTCTGACAATCAAAAATCTGGTTAAAAATTTGGGCCTAGGGACATGTCAAGCCCATTATGACATCTAATGGTCCAGCCACTGAGAGGACGTACTAGAGGACAGGACTCACGCTGAGGGTCACAATGCGTGTTTATGCCCTCGTCGCACTCAAGAATGGGCGGGGACTCAGGGTGAATGCTGGTTTCTCCTACACTGAACGTTGGACAACATGCCAACCACAAGGTTTCTTGCCATGGGTAAGGAAGAGTTCTGATTTCTGCATCACAGTCACCCCTGGGCAGTGATTGCAGATAATGTCTAGGTTCTGAAGCCTGAAAACTGAGGTAGGGATGAGATGATGACCTAAGGCCATGGCGGGTCTGAAGTGCTCAGTGTGCGGTCAGCTGTCTGGGTGTTAGTCACTATGTCCGGGCTCAGGTTGTCAGACAGTGCATTAGTGCCCAGGTTAGACTCTATATTTTGGGTGCCTTCGAGTGCCGAGTACGTTCTTATCTGAAGAACTCATCAGGATATGAAGAATAAGCGAGTCAGAGGTGCGTGCTCAAGCTTTTGTCTCTGGATTTTGTATCAGCGATGGCCGTGAAATGTTGGGGAGGCCTCATGGGCCATGGACGAATCTTGCTCTCTGTGGATTTGGCCCGATCCCAATTGTTTTTCGTCAATCTGTAGGATGGGAGGACTCCTTTCAGGTTTGTTACCCTCAGGGGTCCCACCAAAAGCGGAATTCCAAAGCAGAGCCCTGGGGAAGAGTGAAGGGACAACCCGAACTATGGTTAAAAATTGGGGCCTAGGGGCATGGAAGCCCAATATGCTGTCTCTCCATCCAGCCACTGAGAGGACTTACCTGAGGACTGGGCTCAGGCTGAGGGTCACAAAGTGTGTTTGTGACCAATGTGGCCCACAAGCATGGGCGGGGGCCCTCATGGGTCACACTGGTTTCAAGTACACTGAACCTTGGAGTACATGCCAACCACAAGGTTTCTTGCCATGGGGAAAGAGTTCTAATTTCTGCATCATTTTCAATCCCGGGCCGTGATTGGAGATAAGGTCTAGGTTTTAAAGCCTGAAAACCGGGGTTGAGTAGAGATGACGACCTAAGGCATTGACAGGTCTGATGTGCTCAGTGTGCGGCCAGCTGTCTGGGTGGGGCCAGGAGGTCCATGCTCAGCGTGTGTCAGAAAGGGCTTTAGTCCCCAGTTCACCCTATATATTTGGGGTACAGCCGAATGGCGTGCAGGTTGATGCTATTTGGGTTTTCTGGGTAGCCCAGGGGGCAATGTTTTTCTTCTGGAGGGCAGGCAGAGTGCTGCATTGTAGTTCTGGATTGCCAAACTGGAGGGCTCTTGGCCAGTAGTCTGAGGACGGAAGTAAGAGAACCCAAGCTAGGCCTATGTTTCGGGGTGAGGATATGGCAGGCACAATCTACAGACCTGAATCGAGATCTCGAGCATCTGAAGTCAGGGCGAGGATCAGACGATCTCTCAGGTTCGACATTCTGTCCCTGATTGCCCCTTTGTGAAGGGGGGAGTGGATCACGAGGCCATGGGGGTTTTTTTCCAACGATGGGAGTTGTGAGAAGCTCCCTACTGCAAAGATTCTTCTGCAGGACAATTGAGACCTGTTGGATGGCTCCAGGGCAACGATTCCGTGAGGGTTCTAAGGATGGATGGCTGAGTATACCACCTCACATTCCAATTGTCTCCAAGCAACAAGACAGGTTACATCTGCTGGATCTGGGGGAGCAACCGAGGAGGCTGAGTTGAAATGGACTCTCCCGTGGATGTGTCCTAATATGATTTTGTGTCTATGGAGACCGTGGAATGAAGCGGTGGCACTGGGGCCCTGAAGGGTTCTCCTAAAGAGAGGCTTTCACACAGCTCCATCGTGCAAGTTTCCCATGTGTAGATGAGATTTGTTCTGATGGGTGAGTCAAGAAACAGCCATATGCTGTTATTGAAATCCAGGCCTCTGAGGAGATGCCTGGAAACCAAAGCAATGTATCCGATAGGTGCCTACGGGCCTGTTTGTTCCTTTTTACTACTGGGGACATCAGTCTACGGGTCTGAGTGCCGGTAGGTGCACAGATGGGCCCAGATTGCCCCTGTTTGTCCTAGGAAGCCACAAATATTGGGATGGCCTCAGGGATTTTGGAAGTTTATCCTATTAGTAGGATTGTGGCCATTAGAATGGGCACATACAATTCCCTTGGAGAGGGCAAGCCAAAGTCGTCAGGTTTGGCTCCAGGGTCCTGAGCCTGTAGGGTGTGTAGGCCAGGGCTGTTTGGACAGTTGTCTGAAAACACAAACTCGGCTTATGTTTCGGGTCATAGGTATGGCAGGACTGATCTACAGACCATGAGGAGAACTCTTCGGTATATGAAAAAAGGGCGAGTGTGAGGCTCTTGCTCAAGTCTTTGTCTGTGAATATCGTGTCACACATGGTCGTGATATTTCCGGGTGACTTCATGGGAAATGGACGAGTCTTACTCTCTGGGGGTTTGGCCCTGTCCAAAGAGTTTGGGGTCATTCTGTGGGATGGAAGAAGTCCGTTGTTCTGTTGTTGTTGATTTGTTTTGTTTTGTTTTTCAACCTCAGGTGTCCCACCAAATGGTGGATTCAAGAGTAGAGCCCTGGGGAGGGGCGACTCTGACAATCAAAAATCTGGTTAAAAATTTGGGCCTAGGGACATGTCAAGCCCATTATGACATCTAATGGTCCAGCCACTGAGAGGACGTACTAGAGGACAGGACTCACGCTGAGGGTCACAATGCGTGTTTATGCCCTCGTCGCACTCAAGAATGGGCGGGGACTCAGGGTGAATGCTGGTTTCTCCTACACTGAACGTTGGACAACATGCCAACCACAAGGTTTCTTGCCATGGGTAAGGAAGAGTTCTGATTTCTGCATCACAGTCACCCCTGGGCAGTGATTGTAGATAATGTCTAGGTTCTGAAGCCTGAAAACTGAGGTAGGGAAGAGATGATGACCTAAGGCCTTGGCGGGTCTGAAGTGCTCAGTGTGCGGTCAGCTGTCTGGGTGTTAGTCACTAGGTCCGGGCTCAGGTTGTCAGACAGTGCATTAGTGCCCAGGTTAGACTCTATATTTTGGGTGCCTTCGAGTGCCGAGTACGTTCTTATGTGAAAAACTCATCAGGATATGAAGAATAAGCGAGTCAGAGGTGCGTGCTCAAGCTTTTGTCTCTGGATTTTCATCACCGATGGCCGTGAAATGTTGGTTAGGCCTCATGGGCCATGGACGAATCTTGCTCTCTGTGGATTTGGCCCGATCCCAATTTTTTTTCGACAATCTATTGGATGGGAGGACTCCTTTCAGGTTTGTTACCTCAGGGGTCCCACCAAAAGCGGAATTCCAAAGCAGAGCCCTGGGGAAGAGTGAAGGGACAACCCGAACTATGGTTAAAAATTGTGTCCTAGGGGCATGGCAAGCCCAATAAGCTGTCTCTCCATCCAGCCACTGAGAGGACTTTCCTGAGGCCTGGGCTCAGACTGAGGGTCACAAAGTGTGTTTGTGACCAATGTGGCCCGCAAGCATGGGCGGGGCCTCATGGGTCACACTGGTTTCAAGTACACTGAACCTTGGAGTACATGCCAACCACAAGGTTTCTTGCCATGGGGAAAGAGTTCTAATTTCTGCATCATTTTCAATCCCGGGCCGTGATTGGAGATAAGGTCTAGGTTTTAAAGCCTGAAAACCGGGGTTGAGTAGAGATGACGACCTAAGGCATTGACAGGTCTGATGTGCTCAGTGTGCGGCCAGCTGTCTGGGTGGGGCCAGGAGGTCCATGCTCAGCGTGTGTCAGAAAGGGCTTTAGTCCCCAGTTCACCCTATATATTTGGGGGTACAGCCGAATGGCGTGCAGGTTGATGCTATTTGGGTTTTCTGGGTAGCCCAGGGGGCAATGTTTTTCTTCTGGAGGGCAGGCAGAGTGCTGCATTGTAGTTCTGGATTGCCAAACTGGAGGGCTCTTGGCCAGTAGTCTGAGGACGGAAGTAAGAGAACCCAAGCTAGGCCTATGTTTCGGGGTGAGGATATGGCAGGCACAATCTACAGACCTGAATCGAGATCTCGAGCATCTGAAGTCAGGGCGAGGATCAGACGATCTCTCAGGTTCGACATTCTGTCCCTGATTGCCCCTTTGTGAAGGGGGGAGTGGATCACGAGGCCATGGGGGTTTTCCAACGATGGGAGTTGTGAGAAGCTCCCTACTGCAAAGATTCTTCTGCAGGACAATTGAGACCTGTTGGATGGCTCCAGGGCAACGATTCCGTGAGGGTTCTAAGGATGGATGGCTGAGTATACCACCTCACATTCCAATTGTCTCCAAGCAACAAGACAGGTTACATCTGCTGGATCTGGGGGAGCAACCGAGGAGGCTGAGTTGAAATGGACTCTCCCGTGGATGTGTCCTAATATGATTTTGTGTCTATGGAGACCGTGGAATGAAGCGGTGGCACTGGGGCCCTGAAGGGTTCTCCTAAAGAGAGGCTTTCACACAGCTCCATCGTGCAAGTTTCCCATGTGTAGATGAGATTTGTTCTGATGGGTGAGTCAAGAAACAGCCATATGCTGTTATTGAAATCCAGGCCTCTGAGGAGATGCCTGGAAACCAAAGCAATGTATCCGATAGGTGCCTACGGGCCTGTTTGTTCCTTTTTACTACTGGGGACATCAGTCTACGGGTCTGAGTGCCGGTAGGTGCACAGATGGGCCCAGATTGCCCCTGTTTGTCCTAGGAAGCCCCAAATATTGGGATGGCCTCAGGGATTTTGGAAGTTTATCCTATTAGTAGGATTGTGGCCATTAGAATGGGCACATACAATTCCCTTGGAGAGGGCAAGCCAAAGTCGTCAGGTTTGGCTCCAGGGTCCTGAGCCTGTAGGGTGTGTAGGCCAGGGCTGTTTGGACAGTTGTCTGAAAACACAAACTCGGCTTATGTTTCGGGTCATAGGTATGGCAGGACTGATCTACAGACCATGAGGAGAACTCTTCGGTATATGAAAAAAGGGCGAGTGTGAGGCTCTTGCTCAAGTCTTTGTCTGTGAATATCGTGTCACACATGGTCGTGATATTTCCGGGTGACTTCATGGGAAATGGACGAGTCTTACTCTCTGGGGGTTTGGCCCTGTCCAAAGAGTTTGGGGTCATTCTGTGGGATGGAAGAAGTCCGTTGTTCTGTTGTTGTTGATTTGTTTTGTTTTGTTTTGTTTTTCAACCTCAGGTGTCCCACCAAATGGTGGATTCAAGAGTAGAGCCCTGGGGAGGGGCGACTCTGACAACCAAAAATCTGGTTAAAAATTGGGGCCTAGGGACATGTCAAGCCCATTATGACATCTAATGATCCAGCCACTGAGAGGACGTACTAGAGGACAGGACTCACGCTGAGGGTCACAATGCGTGTTTATGCTCTCGTCGCACTCACTCAGGGTGAATGCTGGTTTCTCCTACACTGAACGTGGGACAACATGCCAACCACAAGGTTTCTTGCCATGGGTAAGGAAGAGTTCTGATTTCTGCATCACAGTCACCCCTGGGCAGAGATTGGAGATAAGGTCTAGGTTCTGAAGCCTGAAAACTGAGTTAGGGAAGAGATGATGATCTAAGGCCATGGCGGGTCTAATGTCCTCAGTGTTCGATCAGCTGTCTGGGTGTTGGTCACGAGGTCCGGGCTCAGGTTGTCAGACAGTGTATTAGTGCACAGGTTAGACTATATATTTTTTGGGGTCATTCGAGTGCGGCGTAAGTTCTTATCTGAGGAACTATTCAGTATTTGAAGAATGAGCGAGTCTGAGGCGCGTGCTCAGGATTTTGTCTCTGGATTTTCTATCAGCGATGGCCGTGGAATGTTGGGGAGGCCTCATGGGCCATGGACGAATCTTGCTCTCTGTGTATTTGGCCCGATCCCAATTGTTTTTCGTCAATCTGTGGGATGGGAGGACTCCTTTCAGGTTTGTTACCTCAGGTGTCCCACCAAAAGAGGAATTCCAAAGCAGAGCCCTGGGGAAGAGTGAAGGGACAACCCCAACTTCGGTAAAAAAATTGGGGCCTAGGGGTATGGCAAGCCCTATATGCTGTCTCTCCATCCAGCCACTGAGAGGCTTTACCTGAGGACTGGGCTCAGGCTGAGGGTCACAATGTGTGTTTGTGACCAATATGGCCCGCAAGCATGGATGGGGCCTTATGGGCCACACTGGTTTCAACTACACTGATTCTTGGACAACATGCCAACCACAAGGTTTCTTGCCATGGGGAAAGAGTTCTGAGTTCTGCATCATTTTCAAACCCGGGCCGTGATTGGAGATAAGGTCTAGGTTCTGAAGCCTGAAAACCGAGGTTGAGAAGAGATGACGACCTAAGGCCATGGCGGGTCCGATGTGCTCAGTGTGTGGCCAGCTGTCTGGGTGGGGCCAGGAGATCCAGGCTCATGCTGCGTCAGAAAGGGCTTTAGTGCCCAGGTCAGCCTATATTTTGGTGTACAGCCGAATGGCGTGCAGGTTGATCCTCATTTGGTGTTTCTGGGTAGCCCCAGAGGGCAATGTTTTTCTTTTGGAGGGCAGGCAAAGTGCTGCATTGTAGTTCTGAATTGCCAAATTCGAGGTCTTGGGGGCCAGTAGTCTGAGGACGGAAAAATCTGAGAAGCCAAGCTAGGCCTAGGTTTGTGGGTGAGGATATGGCAGGCACAATCTACAGTCCTGAATCTAGATCTCGTGCATCTGAAGTCAGGGCGAGGGTCAGACCATCGCTCAGGTTGCACATTCTGTCCCTGAGGGCCCCTACTTGAAGGGGGGGTTCTCGAGGCCATGGGGGTTTTCCGACGATGGGAGTTGTGAGAAGGTCCCAATTGCAAAGATTCTTCTGCAGGACAATTGAGACCTGGTGGTTGGCTCCAGGACAACGTTTCCATGCAGGGTTCTAAGGATGGATGGCTGGGTACCCCACCTCGCATTCCAATTGTCTCCAAGCAACAAGACAGGTCAGATCTGCTGGATCTAGGGGAGCAACCGAGGAGGCTGAGTTGAAATGGACTCTACCGTGGATGTGACCTAATATGATTTTGTGTCTATGGAGACCTTGGAATGAAGCGGTGGCACTGGGGCCCTGAAGGGTTCTCCTAAAGAGAGGCTTTCACACAGCTCCATCGTGCAAGTTTCCCATGTGTAGATGAGATTTGTTCTGATGGGTGATTCACGAAACAGCCATATGCTGTTATTGAAATCCATTCCTCTGAGGAGAGATGCCTCGAAACCAAAGCAATGGATCCGATAGGTGCCTAGGGGCCTGTTCGTTCCTTATTACCTCTAGGGATCTCAGTCTACGGGTCTGAGTGCAGGTAGGTGCTCAGATGGGCCCAGATTGCCCCTGTTTGTCCAGGGAAGCCACCACTATTGGGATGGCATCAGGAATTTTGGCGGTTTATCCTCTAAGTAGGGTTTTGGCCATTGGAATGGGCACATACAATTCCCTTGGAAAGGGAAAGCACAGTCTTCAGGTTTGGCCTCAGGGGCCTGAGCCTGTAGGGTGTGTAGGCCAGAGCTGTTGGGACAGTTGTCTGAAAACACAAACTCGGCTTATGTTTCGGGTCATAGGTATGGCAGGACTGATCTTCAGACCATGAGGAGAACACTTTTGGATATGAAAAATGGGCGAGTGTGAGGCTCTTGCTCAAGTTTTTGTCTCTAGATATTGTGTCACTCATGATCGTGAATTTTCCGGGTGACTTCATAGGAAATGGACGAGTCTTACTCTCTGGGGTTTGGCCCCGTCCAAGGAGTTTGGGGTCACTCTGTGGGATGGAAGAAGTCCGTTTTTTTTTTGTTGTTGTTGTTGATTTGATTTGTTTTGTTTTTCAACCTCAGGTGTTCTACCAAATGAGGGATACCAGAGTACAGCTCTGGGGAGTTGTGACTGGACAACCCGAAATCTGGTTAAAAATTTGGGCCTAGGGACATGTCAAGCCCATTATGAAATCTAATGGTCCAGCCACTGAGAGGACGTACTAGAGGACAGGACTCACACTGAGGGTCACAATGCGTGTTTATGCCCTCGTTGCACTAAAGAATGGGCGTGACCTCAGGGTGAATGCTGGTTTCTCCTGCACTGAACGTAGGACAACATGGCAACCACAAGGTTTCTTGCCTTGGGTAAGCAGGAGTTCTGATTTCTGCATCACAGTCACCCCTGGGCAGTGATTGGAGATAAGGTCTAGGTTCTGAAGCCTGAAAGCTGAGGTAGGGCAGAGATGATGACCTAAGGCCATGGCGTGTCTGATGTGCTCAGTGTGCGGTCAGCTGTCTGGGTGTTGCTCAGGTGGTCCTGGCTCAGGTTGTGTCAGACAGTGCATTTTGCCCAGGTTAGACTATATAATTTTGGTACATTCGAGTGCCGTGTAGGTTATTCTCATTTAATGTGCCCGGGCAGCTCATTAGGCAATATATTTTTTCTAGAGGGCAGGCAGAGTGCTGCAATGATGGTCCGGAATTGCCAAACGTGTAGGCTTCGGGGCCAGGAGTGTGAGGATGGAAGTCTGAGAACACAAGCTAGACTTGGGTTTCAGGGCCAGGGCACTGCATGTACCCCCTGAAGATCTGAAGCTATATGTCATGCTTCTGAACTCAGAGCGAGGATCAGACGTTGGCTCAGCTTGGATTTTCTGTTTATGACGGCCCCTTCAGGAAAGGAGCGGATTCTCGAGCGTGGAGGTTTTCGCACGTTAGAGTGGTGGGATGCCCCCTCCAAGGATTCCTTCTGCGTGAATATTGAGACCTGTTGGACAGCTCCAGGACATCCCATATGGATGAGTCCAGACCAACGTTCGAGGATGGATGCCTGGGAAGCCTGCCTCGCATTCCAATTGTCTCCTAGGGACAAGACAGTTTAGATCTGATGGCTCTGCGGGAGCAACCGGTGTGGCTGAGTTGAAATGAACTTTCCTGAGGATGGGTCTGATGTGTGTTTGTGTCCATGAGGGCCTTGGAATGGGGCGGTGGCACCGGTACCCTGAAGTATTCTCCTCAGTTTTGACATAGCTCCCATGCACAAGTTTCCTTGTGGAGACGAGTTTGGTTCTGATGGGTGCCTCAGGAAAACCCCAATGCTGGTATTGGAAACCAGGGTTTTGAAGAGACATGCCTGTAAACCAAAGCTATGAATCCGATTTTGGCCTAGGGTCCTGTCTGGTTCAATCTTCTTCTCTGGGGACATCCATCAAGGGTATGAGCGGAGGTAGATGCTCAGCTGGTGTCAGACGGAACTTTTTAGTCCCGGGCGACCTATACTATTGGGATGGCCTCAGGGACTTTGGAGGGTTCTCCTATTTTGTACGATTTTGGACAATGGAATGGGCAGAATTTCCATGGATTGGGTAGGCACAGACCTATTGTGTGGCTCCAGGGTCCCCAGCCTGGATGGTGTATGGCCCAGGACGTTGAGGACAGAAGTCTGAAAACACAAACTCAGCTTATGTTTGGGGACGTAGGTATGGCAGGACCGATCTACAAACCATGAGAAGACATCATCAGGATATGAAGAAAGTGCGAGTCTGAGGCGCTTGCTCACTTTTGTCTCTGGATTTTGTTTCAGCGATGGCCGTGGAATGTCGAGGAGGCCTCATGGGCCATGGACGAATCTTGCTCTCTGTGGATTTGGCCCGATTCCAATTGTTTTTCATCAATCTGTTGGATGGAGGACTCCTTTCAGGGTTCTTACATCAGGTGTCCCATCAAAAGAGGAATTCCAAAGCAGAGCCCTGGGGAAGAGTGAAGGGACAACCCGAACTATGGTTAAAAATTGGGGCCTAGGTGCATGGCAAGCCCAATATGCTGTCTCTTCATCCAGCCACTGAAGGCCTTACCTGAGGACGGGGATCAGGCTGAAGGTCACAATGTGTGTTTGTGACCAATGTGGCCCCAAAGCATGGGCGGGGCCTCATGGGCCACACTGGTTTCAAGTACACTGAACCTTGGACAACATGCCAACAACAAGGTTTCTTGCCATCATAAATGGATGACCCTTTATGGCACACCCTGAGCCTGGACCTCTAGGTCCCACCCAAACAGCTGGCCGCACACAGAGCACATCGGACCCGTCATGGCCTTAGTTCGTCATCTTTCTCAACCTCGGTTTTCAGGCCTACACACCCTACAGGCTCAGGCCCTTGGAGCCAAACCTGACGACTGTGCTTGCCCTCTCCAAGGGAATTGTATGTGCCCATTCCAATGGCCACAACCCTTCTAATAGGATAAACCTCCAAAGTCCCTGAGGCTATTCCAATATTTGTGGCTTCCCAGGACAAACAGGGGCAATCTGGGCCCATCTGAGCACCTACCGGCACTCAGACCCGTAGACTGATGTCCCCAGAGTAAAAAGGAACGAACAGGCCCATAGGCACCTATCGGATCTATTGCTTTGGTTTCCAGGCATCTCTCCTTAGAGGTCCTTAGAACCCTTAGAACCCTGCCCTTGCGTCGTTCCTTATGGGACATCCTTGAGCCATCCAACAGGTGTCGACTGTCCCACAGGTGTCCTTGTGCATGGACCACCTCACAATTCATATCATGGAAAGCTTCCAAGGTCACATGATGCCCCCAATCTTCATGAAGTCGGATCATGGAAAGAAACTCCAACCTGAGCCAACGGCTGATCTTCGCCTTGACTTCAGATGCACGAGATCTTGATTAAGCTCTTCAGAGTGCACCTGCTGTGCCCTCACCCTAAAACCTAAGCATAGCTAGTGTTCTCATACTTCCGTCCTCACTCTCCTGGACCACACGCCCTCCATTTTGGGATTTCCGATGACATAGTGCTGCACTCTGCCTGCCCTCTAGAAGAAAAACGTTGCCCTATGGGTCTACCCAGAAACCTCAAATGAGGATAAACCTGCATGCCACTCAACTGTACACCTATTATATAGTCTAGCCTGTGCACTAATGCCCTGTCTGACACAACCTGAGGCCTGAATTCCCAACCGACACCCAGACAGCTTGCCGTACACTGAGAACATCTGAACCGCCATGGCCTTAGGTTGCCATCTCTTTCCAACCTGGTTTTCAGGCTACAGAAACCTAGACCTTATCTCTACTCATTTCCCATGGGTGAACGTGATGCAGAAATCATAACACCTCCTTCCCTCTCGCCAGAATCTTGTGGTTGGCATCTTATCCAAAGTTCAGTGTAGGACTCCTCTAGGGCCTACAGGAGTAGTAGTAGGGCCCCTGAGGGTAGTGTAGGGTCCCTGAGGCCCTGCCCATGATTAAGAGCTGCGGTGGGCACAAACACACTTTGGGACCCTAGTTTGAACCCTGTCCTCAAGTAAAGCCTCTCAGTGGTTGGACCATGAGCCCACATATGGGGCCTGCCATGCCCCAAGTCACCCAATCTTAACCAGAGGTAGAGACATCTAGTCACCCCTACTCAGGGCTCTGCTCTGGAATCCCTCTTTGGTGGGACATTTGAGGTAAGTAAACACAGAAAGGATTCCTCCCATCCACAGAATGACCCCAATCACTTGGGATCAGGCCATTCCCAGAGAGAAAGACTCCTCCATGACCCATGCGGCCAGCCCGACATTCCACGGCCACTATTGACACAAAATCCAGAGACATAAGCCTCACCCTTAGGTCATAGCCCAAAAAATTCTCCTCATAGTCTGTAGATCGTGCCTGCCATACCTACGTCCCCAAACCGTGTTTTCAGACTTCTATCCTGACATCCCTGTCCCACACACCCTCCAGGCTGAGGCCTCTGGAGCCACACCTCAGGACTGTGCCTGCCCTCTCCAAGGAAATTCTTCCCATTCCATTGGCCACAACCCTACAGATTAGGAGAAACCTCCAAAGTCCCAGAGGCCATTCCAATAGTGTAGGCCGCCCAGTACAAAGAGGGGTGATCTCTCACAAGCTGAGCAACGACCTCAACTCACCCGGAGACAGATATCCCAAGAGAAAGTTATTAAACTGGACAGGCCCCTAGAACGTAATTGGTTCCATTGCTTTTGTTTCTAAGCATCTCTCCTCAGAGGCCTGTTTTCCAATACCAGCATATGGGGGATTCCAGAGATACCAATCAGAACAAATCTTGTCTCCACATGGGAAACTTATCCTTTGGAGCTCTGTAAAAAACCTCCAGTTAGGAGAAACCTTCAGGTAACCGGAGCCACCGCCCTATTCCAAGGTCTCCATGGACACAAACCCGCATTATGACCATTCGGCAGGAGAGTACATTTCAACTCAGCCCCGTTGATTACTCCCCCAGAGCCAGAATATCAAACCTGCCTTGTCGCTAGGAGACAACTGGAATGCAAAGCAGACTCTCTAGGCATCCATCTTTGGAATCCTGCACTGGCTCCGTTCCATATGGGATGTCCTGGGAGCCTTCCAACAGGTCTTGACTGTCCTGCAGAAGGAATCCTTGCAGATTGGAGCATCTCACAACTCCTATCGTGGGAAAACCTACATGGCCTCATGAGGTGCTCCCCTTTATAAAGGGGCCATCATGGACAGAAACTCCAACCTGAGCCAACTTCTGATCCATTGCTTTGGTTTCTAGGTATCTCTCCTCAGAGGCCTGTTTTCCAATATCAGAATATGGGGGTTTCCTAAGGAAACAATCAGAACAGATCTCATCTCCACATGAGAAACTTGCTCTTTGGAGCTGTGTCAATACCTCAGGTTAGGAGGATCCTTCAGGGCGCTGGCACCATGGCCCAATTCCAAGGTCTCCAAGGACACAAACTTACATTATGATCCATCCTCAGGAGAGTCCATTCCAAATCAGCCCCCCTCGGCTGCTCACCCAGAGCCAGCAGATCAAACCTGCCTTGTCACTAGGAGACAGTTGGAATGCGAGGTGGGCTGCCCAGGCATCCATCCTTAGAACCCTGCTCTGGAGAATTTCTTTATGGGACGTCTTGAATCCAACAAACCTGTCTTGACTGTCTCGCAGAATGAATCGTTGCTGTTTGAAGCATCACACAATCCCACTGTTAGAAAACCTCCATTTCCTCATGATGCCCCACACCTTCATAAATGGGCCATTATGGACAGAAACTCCATCCTAAGCCAAAGTCTGATCCGCGCCCTGAATTCAGAAACACGATATCTCGATTCAGCACTTGAGAGTGTTCCTGCTGTGCCCTCGCCCCGAAACCTAAGCCTAACTTGTGTTCTCAGACTTCCGTCTTCACAATCCTGGCCACACCCCTCCAGTTTGGCAATTCTGGAGACACAATGCAGCACTCTGCCTGCCCTCCAGAAGAAAAATGTTGCCCTATAGGGCTAACCAGAAACGCCAAATGAGTAACAACCTGCATGCCACTCGACCATACCCCAATTATACAATCTAGCCTGTGCACTAAAGCCCTGTCTGACACAGCCTGAAGGCAGACCTCCAGTCCAACACCCAGACAGCTGGCCGTACACTGAGCATATCAAACCCACAATGGCTTTCGGCCATCATCTCTACCCAACCTCAGTTTTCACCTTCAGAACCTAGACCTTATCTCCACTCACTGCTCAGGAGTGAACGTGATACAAGAATCAGAACTTCTCCTTCGCTAGGGCAAGAAACCTTGTGGTTGGCATGTGGTCCAACGTTCATTGTAGGAGAAAGCAGCATGGACTATGAGGCCCCACCTATCCCTGAGGGCTACAATTTGCACAAACACACATTGTCACCCTCAGCGTGAGCCCTATCCTCATGTAAAGCCGCTTAGTGACTGGAACAACAGCCCACATATGGGGCTTGCCAAGCCCCTAGTCCCCCAATCTCAACCAGAGTTAGAGATGTATAGTCACCCCTACTTAGGGCAATGCTCTGGAATCCCTCTTTGGTGGGACAACTGAGGTAAAAAAAAATACAGAAAGGACTCTTCCCATCCACAGAATGATCCCAACCACTTGGGATCAGGCCAAATCACCAGAGAAAGACTTGTCCATGGCCCTTGAGGACACCCCGACATTCCACGGCCACCGTAGGCACATAATCCAGAGACAAAAGCCTGAGCAAACGCCACAAACTCGCCCTTTGTTTATAGCCCGGAAAATTCACACGGTCTGTAGATCGAGCCTTCATACATACATCCCCAAACCTAAGCTGAGTTTGTGTTTTCAGACTTCTGTCCCCACAGTCGTGGCCCACACACCATCCAAGCTGGGGCCCCTGGATCCACACCTGAGGACTGTGGCTTCCTTCTCCAGGGGAATTCTGCCATTTCCATTGGCCACAACCCTATAGAGTACGAGAAACCTCCAAACTCCCTGAGGCCATCCCAATAGTGTTGGCTGCCCAGGACAAACAGGGATGATCTTTCACAAGTTAGGAAACTACCTCCACGCAGACCCAGAGACAGATATCCCCATAGAATAAGATTGAACTGGACAGGCACTTAGGCCCTAATCAGATCCATTGCTTTTGTTTCCAGGCATCTCTCTTCAGAGGCCTGGTTACCAATACCAGCATATGGGGGATTACTGAGGCACTCATAGAAAAATCTCGTCTCCACATAGGAAATGTACTCTTTTGAGCTCTATAAAATCCTCTGTTTAGGAGAATCTTTCAGGGCCCCGGATCAAGTGCCCCATTCCAAGGTCTCCATGGACTTAAACCCCATATTATGATCTATCCTCGATAGAGTCCATGTCAACTCATCCCCCTTGGTTTCTCCCCCAGGGCCTGCAGATCAAACCTGCCTTGCTGCTAGGAGACAAACTAGAATGGGAGGCGGGCTGCCCAGGCATCCATCCTTAGAACCCTACTCTGGAGTGGTTCCATATGGGACATCCTAGAGCCATCCAACAGGTCTCAAGTGTCCCACAGAAGGATTCTTTGCAGTCTGGTGCATCTCACAACTCCCATTGTGGGAAAATCTTCATGGCCTCTTGAGACGCTCTACTTTATAAAGGGGCCATCATGGACAGAAAATCCAACCTGAGCAAACGTCTGATATTCGCCCTGGCTTCAGGTGCATGAGATCTTGATTCAGCTCTGCAGAGTGTGCCTTCTGTGCCCTCACCCCAAAAACTAAGCCTAGCTTGTGTTCTCAGACTACCGTCCTCACACCCCTGGCCCAAAAGCCCTACAATTTGGCAATACTGGGGCCACATTGCAGCACTCTGCCTGCCCTCCAGAAGAAAAACGTTGCTTTATGGATCTACCTAGAAACCCGAATGAGGATCAACTGAACGCCACTCGACTGCACCCCAAATATACAGTCTACCCTGTCTAATGCCCTGTCTGACACAGCATGAGCCCACAACTCCAGACCTATGCTCAACAGCTAGCCACACACTGAGCTCATTGTACCCATCAGGTCCTTAGGTCTTCATCTCTTCCCAACCTCGGTTTTCGGGTTTCAGAACCTAGACCTAAACTCCAATCACTGTCCAGGGGTGAACGTGATGCAGAAATCACAACTCTTCCTTCGCCATGGCCGGAAACCTTGTGGTTGGCATATTCTCCAACGTTCAGTGTAGGAGAATCCAGCGTGGCCCATGAGGCCCTTCCCATGCTTGAGGGCCTTGTTGGGCACAAATAGGCATTGTGACCCTCAGCATGAGCCCTGTCCTCAAGGAAGACCTCTCAGTGTCTGAATCAAGAGCCCACATATTGGACTTGCCATGCCCCTAGGCCCCCAAACTTAAACAGAGGTGGGGTTATCCAGGTGTCCCTCCCAAGGACTCTGCTCTGGAATCCCTCTTTTATTGGCACACATGAGGTACATAAAATAAAATAAAAAACAGAAAGGACTCCTCCCATCCAACAGAATGTACCCAAACTCTTGGGATTGGGTCCAAACCTCAGAGAAGGAAAGCCGTCCACACCCATGAGGCCACGCCAGCATTCGACCCACATTGTTGACACAAATCCAGAGACAAAACCTGAGCAAGCATCTCAAACTCACCCTTTTTCTTATCCCGAAGTGTTATCACGGTCTATAGATTGGGCGTGCCATACCTATGTCCCCAATCCTAAGCGGAATTTGTGTTTTTCAGACTTCTGTCCCCACACAGCCTGGCCCACACACCCTCATGGCTGGGCCCCTAGAGCCAAACTCAGAACTGTGCCTGCCCTCTCCAGGGGATTTCTGCCCATTCCATTGGCCACAAACCTATAGATTTGGAGAAACTCCAAAATCCCGAGGCCATTCCCAATATTATAGGCTGCCCAGGACAAACAGGGGCGATCTGACACAAGCTGAGCAACTACCTCCCCTCAGATCCATAGACACGTATCCCCAGGAAAGAGATTGAACCGGACAGGCACCTAGCCCTAATCATATCCATTGCTTTTGTTTCCAGGCATCTCTCCTCAGAGGCCTGGTTTCCAATACCAGCATATGGGAGATTCCTTAGGCACTCATCAAAACAATTCTCTTCTCTACATAGGAAACGTACTCTTTAGAGCTCCATCAAAACCTCCGGTTATGAACATCCCTCAAGGCCCCGGATCAAGCACCCCATTCCAAGGTCTCCATGGACACAAATGCACTTTATGACCCATCCTCAACTCACCCATTTCAACACACCCGCCTCGGTTACTCCCCTAGATCCCGCAGATCGAACTTGCCTTGGCGCTATGAGACACCTGGAATGGGAGGCAGGCTGCCCAGGCATCCATCCTTAGAACCCTGCTCTGGATAACTTCCTTATGGGATGTCCTGGAGCCATCCAGCAGGTCTCGACTGTCCCACGGAAGGAATCATTGAGGTTTGGAGCATCTCACAATTCCCATCGTGGGAAAACCTCCATGGCCTCGTGACACCCTCCCCTTCATGAAGGGGCCGTCATGGACAGAAACTCCAACCTGAGCCAACGTCTGATCCTAGCTCTGTCTTCAGGTACACGGGATCTCGAATCATCTCTGCAGAGGGTTCCTGCCGTCCCCTCACCCCGAAATCTCAGTCTGGCTTGTGTTCTCAGAATTTTATCCTCACACTCCTGGCCCACAAGCCTTCCAGTTTGGGAATTCTGGAGCCACTATGTGGCACTGTGTCTTCCTTCCAGAAGAAAAACGTTGCCCTCTGGGGCTAGCCAGTAACCACAAATGAGTACCAACTTGCACGAAACTCGACTGCACCCCAATGATACAGTCTAGCCTGGGCACTAATTCCCTGTCTGCCACAGCCTGAGCCTGCACCTCCCAACCCACACTCAACAGCTGGGCGAACACTAGCACATCAGTCACACCATGGCCTTAGGTCTTCATCTCTTCCCAACCTCAGTTTTCAGGCTTCAGAACCTAGACCTTAAATCCAATCACAGTCCAGGAGTGAAAGTGTTGCAGAAATTAGAACTCCTTCTTCCCCATGGCCAGAAAACTTGTGGTTGCCATATTGTGCAACGTTCAGTGTAGGAGAAACCAGCATGGTACATTAGGCCACGCCCTGACTTGAGGGGCTCCTTGGGCACAAAAACACATTGTGAAACTCAATGTGAGCCCTTTGCTCAAGGAAGGCCTCTCAGTGTCTGGACCATGAGCCCACATATGGGGCTTGCCATGTTCTTAGGTCCCAATGTTAACCAGAGTTCTGGTTGTCCAGTCGCCCCTCCCCAGGACTCTGCTGTGGAATCCCTCTTTTGGTGGTCCACCTGAGGTAAAAAAAAAAAAAAAAAAAAAAGAAAGGCCTCCTCCCTTCCCACAGAATGACCCCAAACTCTTGGGATTGGGTCAAATCCCCAGAAAGGGAGCCTCATCGATGGCCCATGAGGACACCCGGACATTCCATGGCAATCTGTGACACCTATCTAGAAAAAAATAAGCATGAGCAAGCACCTCACTTTCGCCCTTTGCTCATATCCCGAAGAGTTCTCCTCACGGTCTATATATCGGGCCGGCCATACCTACAGACCCAAACCTAAGTGGAGTTTGTGTATTCAGACTTTTGTCCAAATAGCCCTGGACCACACACGCTCCACACTTGGGTCCCTGGAGCCACACCTCAGGACTGTGCTTCCCTTTCAAGAGAATTCTTCCCATTCCATTGGCCACAACCTTGCAAATTAGGAAAAACCTCCAAAGTTACCGAGGCCATCCCAATAGTGTAGGCCGCCCAGGACAAACAGGTGTGATCTCAAACCAGCTGAGCAACTACCTCCACTCAGACAAAAGATGTCCCCAGAGAAGAATATTGAACCGGACAGGCCCCTAGGCCCTAATCAGATCCATTGCTTTGGTTTCCAGGCATCTCTCCTCAGAGGCCTCATTTCCAATACCAGCAAATGGTGGTTTCCTGAGGCACCAATAAGAACAAATCTCGTCTCCCCATGGAAAACTTGCTCATTGGAGCTTTGTTATAACCTCTGGTTAGGAGAATCCTTCAGGGCCCTGGTGCCACTGCCCCATACCAAGGTCTCAATGGACTCAAACCAACATTAAGACCATCCTCAGGAAAGTCCACTTCAACTCATTTAAGACCATCCTCAGGAAAGTCCATTCCAACTCAGCCCCCCTCTGATGCTACCCCAAGATAGCAGATCAAACGTTTCTTGTTGCTAGGAGACAATTGGAATTGAGGCTGTCTGCCCAGGCATCCATACTTAGAACCCTGTTCTGGAAAAATACATTATGAGACGTCCTGGAGCCATCCAACAAATCTTAATTGTCCCACAGAAGGAATCCTTGCGGTTTGGAGCATCTCACAACTCTAATAGTGGGAAAACCCCCATGGCCTCATAATGCCCCCCCCTTCATGAAGGGGCCAACATGGGCAGAAACTCCAACCTGAGCCAAAGTCTGATCCTCGACCTGACTTCAGACTCATGAGATCTCAATTCAGCTCTGCAGAGTGTGCCTGCCATGTCCATTCCCCGAAACCTAAGACTAGCTTGTGTTCTCAGACTTCCGTCCTCACTCTCCTGGCCCACAAGCCCTCCAGTTTGGGAATTCCGAAGCCACAATGCAGCACTCTGCCTGCCCTCCAGAAGAAAAATTTGGCCCTATGCTGCTAATAAGAAACCCCAAATGATTACCTAATGCATGCCACTCGACTGTAAAGCAATTATACAGCCTACCCTGAATACGAATGCCCTGTCTGGCACAGCCTGAGACAAGACATCCCAAACGACACCTAGACAGCTGGCTCCAACCTGGACACAAGGGACCCGCTATGGCTGTAGTTCGTCATCTCTTCCCAACCTCGGTTTTCAGGCTTCAGAACCTAGACCTTATTTCCAATCACTGCCCAGGGGTGAACGTGATGCAGAAATTAGAATTCCTCCTTCCCCCCCTGGCCAGAAACATTGTGGTTGGCATGTTGTCCAATGTTCAATGTGTGAAAAACCTGCATTGTCGGAAAGGCCACGCCAGTGCTTGAGGGCCACCTAGGGCACAGACATGCATTGTGACCTGTAGCGTGAGTCCCGTATTAAAGTAACGCCTCTCAGTGGCTGGACCAAGATCCTGCATATGGGGCTTGTCATATCCATAGGCCCCCAGGCTTAACCAGAGAGCGAGTATTCCAGTTGTCAGTACCCACTGCTATGCTCCAGAATCCCTCTACTGGGGGGGACACATGAAGCAGAAAACAGGACTCTTCCCTTCCCACAGAATGACCCCAAACTCTTGGGGTCTGCACAAACTACCAGAGAGGGAGACTTCTACGACCCATGAGGCAACTCCTACATTAAACGGCCATTGTGGACACAATATCCAGAGACAAAAGACTGAGCGACTGCCTCCCTCTCACCCTTCTTTCATATCCAGAGGAGCTCCCCTCACGGACTGTAGATCAGGCCTGCCATAACCTCGGCCCCAAACCTGAGCTGAGTTTGGGTTTTTGGATGTCTGTCTGCACAGCCGTGGCCCACACCGCCTCCAGGCGGTGGTCTCTGGAGCCACACCACAGAAACTGTGCCTGCTCTCTCCTAAGAAACTGCCCGTTCCATTGGCCACAACTCTACAAAATAGTAGAAACCTCAAGGTAGCCAAGGACATCCCACTACCGCAAGCCGCACTGGACAAACAGGGGCATTATGACACCAGCTGAGCAACTACTACCTCCATGCAGACACACAGACTGATATCCGCAGAGACAGAAGATTGAACCAGACAGGCCCCTAGGCCCTATTATGAACTCTTGCTTTGGTGTCCAGGTATCACTCCTCAGAGGCCTGGGTTCGAAGACCAGCATATGGGGCTATCCTGAGGCACCAGACAGAACACCTCTCAACTCCGCATTGAAAGCTTCCTTGTTGGAATTGTGTCAAACCCTTCGGGTTGGAGAATCCTGCAGAGTCCCTTAGCTACTGCCACATTCCAAGGTCTCCATGGCCACCAACCCACATTATGACTCATCCTCAGGAAAGTCCATTTAAACTCAGCCTTCTGGGTAGCTCACCCAAGAGCCCGCAGATTGAGCGTGCCTTGTCTCGACCAGGCAATGGGAAGGTGAGTTGGCGTTTCTCGGCATCCATGCTTAGGCCCCTGCTCTCGAGTCTTTCTGTATGGGGCATCCTGGAACCATCCAATAGTACTCGACTGTCCTGAAGAAGGAAACTTTGAAGTTTGGAGCAGCTCACAACTCCCAGCGTAGGGAAACCTCCCTGGCCTCAAGACGCCCCCACCCCCTTCAGGAAGGGGCCGTCATGGACACAAACTCCAGCTTGAGGCAACATCTGATACTCGCCCTGACCTCAGATGCAGCAGATCTCGATTCAGCCTCTACACAGTGGGCCCAAACCTCGTGCTACCTTGTGTTTTCAGACTTCCTTCCTCACACTCCTGGCAAACATGTCCTCAAGACTTGGAATTCTGGAACCAAAATGCAGCCCTATGCAGGCCCTCCAGAAGAAAAACGTTGCTCTATGGGGATCTCCATAAACCCCAAATGAGGATCAACCTGCTCGAATCTCGACCTCACCCCAATTGGATTGTTCGGGTTGTCCATTCATCCCTCCCCAGAGCTCTGCTTTGGAATCCCTCTTTTGGTGGGACACCTGAGGTAACAAAACTAAAAGGACTCCTCCCATCCTTCAGATTGACCCAAAACAATTGGGATTGGACCAAATTCACAGAGAGGAAGTCTCGTCCATGGCCCATGAGGCCTCCCCGAGATTCCACAGCCATCGTTGACAACAAATCCAGAGACAAAAGTCTGAGCAAGCGCCTCACGCTCGCTCTTTTGTCGTATCCCGAAGAGTTCTCCTCACGGTCTGTGGATCGGGCCTGCCATACCTACTTCCCAAACCTAAGCCGAGTTTGTGTTTTTCAGACTTCTGTCCCCACATTCCTGGCCCACAGACCCTTCAGGCTGGGGCCCCTGGAGCCACACATCAGGACTGTGCCTGTCCATACCACAGGAATTCTGCCCATTCCATTGTCCACAATCGTACAAATTAGGAAAAACCTCCAGAGTCCCCAAGGACATCCCAATATTGTAGGCCGCCCAGGACAAACAAGGGTCATCTGAAACCAGCTGAACATCTACGTCTACTCAGCGTAGATGGATGTCCCCAGAGAAGAAGATTGAATCAGACAGGCCCCTAGGCCTGAATCAGATTCATTGCTTTCGGTTACAGGTATTTCTCCTCAGAGGCCTGGTTTCCAATATTAGCATATGGGAATATCATGAGGCAGCAATCAGAACAAATTTCTTCTCCACATGGGAAAATTATCCTTTAAAGATGTCTGAAAACCTCCAGTTAGGAGAATCCCTCAGGGCCTGTGTGCCACTGCCCCATTACAAGGCCTCCATAGACACAAAATCATATTAGGACGCATGCACGGAAGAGTCCAATTCAACTCAGCATATTCGGTTGCTCCGCGAGATCCAGCAGATCTAACTTGTATTGTTGCTAAGAGACAATTGGAATGCGAGGTGGCCTACCCCGCCATCCATCCTTAGAACCCTGCTCAGAATCATTGGCCTGGAGCCAACCAACAGGTCTCAATTTTCCTGCAGAAGAATCTTTGCAGTTGGGAGCTTCTCACAACTCCCATCGTGAGAAGCCCCCATGGCCTCGTGATACCCCCACCCTTCATGAAGGGGCCATAAGGGACATAAGGTCCAACCTGAGAAATAGTCTGATCCTCACCCTGAATACAGATGCACGAGATCTCGATTCAGGTCTGTATATTGTGCATGCCATGTCCTCACACAGTAACCTAAGCCTAGCTTGTGTCCTCAGACTTCCGTCCTCAGACTAATGGCCCACAAGCCCTCCAGTTTGGCAATCCAGAATTATAATGCAGCACTCTGCTTGCCCTCCAGAAGAAAAAAACATTGCCCTCTGGGGCTACCTAGAAACCCCAAATGAAGATCAACCTGCACGCCACTTGGCTGTACCCCAAATATATAGGCTGACCTGGGCAATAATGCCCTTTCTGACACAGCCTGAGCCTGGACCTCCTGGCCCCACCCAGACAGCTTGCCGCTCACTGAGCACATAGGACCAGCCATTGCCTTAGGTCGTTATCTCTTCCCAACCTCGGTTTTCAGGATTCAGATCCTAGACCTAATCTCCAATCACTGCCCAGGTTTGAAAATGATGCAGAAATCAGAACTCCTTCCCAATGGAAAGAACCTTGTGGTTGGCTTGTTGTCCAACGTTCAGTGTAGTGGAAACCTGTTTGCCCGATGAAGCCCCGCCATTGCTCGTGGGCCACATAGGTGGCAAACTCACATTGTGACCCACAGCCATAGCCAAGTCCTCAGGTAAGACCTCTCAGTGTCTGGATGAAGAGACAGCATATTGGGCTTGCCATGCCCATACGCCCCAATTTTTAATCATAGTTCGGGTCGTTCCTTCATTCTTCCCCAGGGCTCTGCTTTGGAATTTCTCTTTTTGGTGGGACACCTGATGTAACAACCCTGAAAGGAGTCCTCCATCCAACAGATTGACGAAAAACAATTGGGATCAGGCCAAATCCACAGAGAGGAAGATTCGTCCATGGCCCATGAGGCCCCCTCGACATTCCACGGCCATCGCTCAAACAAAATCCAGGGACAAAAGTCTGAGCAAGCGCCTCAGACTCGCACTATCTTCATATCCTGAAGATGTCTTCTCATGGTTTGTAGATCGGGCCTGCCATACCTACGTCCCCAAACATAAGCTGAGTTTGTGTTTTCAGACTTCTGTCCTCAAAGTCCTGGGCCACACACCATACAGGCTGGGGACCCTGGAGCCACACATTAGGACTGTGCCTACCAAATCCATGGGAATTCTGCCCATTCCATTGTCCAAAATCGTACAAATTAGGAGAACCCTCCAAAGTCCCTGAGGCCATCCCAATAGTATAGGTCGCCCGGGACAAAAAAAGGTCAGTCTGACACCAGCTGAGCATCTACCTCCACTCATACCCTAGATGGATGTCCCCAGAGAAGAAGATTGAACCAGACAGGACCCTAGGCCAAAATCGGATCCATTGCTTTGGTTTACAGGCATGTTTCCTCAAAACCCTGGTTTCCAATACCAGCATTGGGGTTTTCCTGAGGCACCCATCAGAACCAAACTCATCTCCACAAGGAAACTTGTGCATGGGAGCTATGTCAAAAGCTTAGGAGAATACTTCAGGGTCCGGTGCCACCGCCCCCCATTCCAAGGCCCTCATGGACACAAACACACATTAGACCCATCCACAGGAAAGTCCATTTCAACTCAGCCACCCTGGTTGCTCCCGCAGAGCCATCAGATCTAAACTGTCTTGTCGCTAGTGGACAATTGGAATGCGAGGCGGGCTTCCCAGGCATCCATCCTCGAACGTTGGTCTGGACTCATCCATATGGGATGTCCTGGAGCTGTACAACAGGTCTCAATTGTCCCGCAGAAGGAATCCTTGGAGGGGGCATCCCACCACTCCCAACGTGGGAAAGCCTCCACGGCCTCGAGATTCGGCTCCCTTTATGAAGGGGCCATCATGAACAGAAAATCCAAGCTGAGCCAACGTCTGATCCTCGCTCTGACTTCAGATGCATGAGATATTGCTTCAGATCTTCAGGAGGTACATGCCTTGCCCTCGCCCTGAAACCCAAGTCTAGCTGTCCCTAGGACCCAATTTTAACCAGATTTCTGGTTGTCTAATTGCCGCTCCCAAGGGCTCTACTCTGGAATCCCTCATTTGGTGGGACCCCTGAGGTTGAAAAACAAAACAAAACAAAACAACAACAACAACAAAAAACGGACTTCTTCCGTCCCACAGAATGACCCCAAACTATTTGGATTGGGCCAAACCCCCAGGGAGTAAGACTCGTCCATTTCCCATGAAGTCACCCGGAAATTTCACGACCATGACTGACACGATATCCAGATATAAAAACTTGAGCAAGAGCCTCACACTCGCCCTTTTTTCATATCCCGAAGAGTTCTCCTCATGGTCTGTAGATCAGTCCTGCCATACCTATGACCCGAAACATAAAGCCGAGTTTCTGTTTTCAGACAACTGTCCAAACAGCCCTGGCCTACACAGCCTACAGGCTTAGGCCCCTGGAGCCAAGCTGAGGACTGTAATTGCCCTCTCCAAGGGAATTCTGTGTGCCCATTCCAATGGCCACAACGCTACTAATAGGATAAACCTCCAAAGTCCCTGAGGCCATCCCAATAGTGGTGGATTCCCAGGACAAAAAGGAGCAATCTGAGCCCATCGGAGAACCTACCTGCACTCAGACTTGTAGACTGATATCCCCAGAGGTAAGAAGGAACGAACAGGCCCCTAGGCCCTAATCGGATACATTGCTGGTTTCCAGGCATCTCTCCTCAGAGGCCTGGATTTCAGTACCAGCATATGGCTGTTTCTTGACTCACCCACCAGAACAAATCTCATCTACACATGGGAAACTTGCACGTGGGAGTGAGTGATGTCAAAGCCTCTGTTTAGGAGAACCCTTCATGGCCCCAGTGCCACCGCGTCATTCCAAGGTCTCCAAAGACACAAAAACACATTAGGACCCATCCACAGGAGAGTCCATTTCAACTCAGCCTCCTCGGTTGCTCCCCCAGATCCAGCAGATCTAACTTGTCTTTTTGCTAGGAGACAATTGGAATGCGAGGTGGGCTACCCAGCCATCCATCCTTAGAACCCTGCTCGGAATCGTTGTCCTGGAGCCAACCAACAGGTCTCAATTGTCCTGCAGAAGAATCTTTGCAGTTGGGAGCTTCTCAGAACTCCCATCGTGAGAAAACCCCCATGGCCTCGTGATCCCCCCCCCCTTCATGAAGTGGCCCTCAGGGACATAAGGTCCAACCTGAGCGATCGTCTGATCCTCACCCTGACTTCAGATGCACGAGATCTCGGTTCAGATCTGTAGATTGTGCCTGCCATGTCCTCACCCAGAAACCTAAGCCTAGCTTGTGTCCTCAGACTTCCATCCTCAGACTAATTGCCCACAAGCCCTCCAGTTTGGCAATCCAGAATTATAATGCAGCACTCTGCCTGCCCTCCAGAAGAAAAACATTGCCTTCTGGGGCTACCCAGAAACCCCAAATGAAGATCAACCTGCACGCCACTTGGCTGTACCCCCAAATATATAGGCTGACCTGGGCAATAATGCCCTTTCTGACAGAGGCTGAGCCTGGACCTCCTGGCCCCACCCATACAGCTGGCCGCTCACTGAGCACATCGGACCAACCATTGCCTTAGATCATTATCTCTTCCCAGCCTCGGTTTTCAGGATTTAGAACATAGACATTATCTCCAATCACTGCCCATGTTTGAAAATGATGCAGATCAGAACTCTTTCCCGATGGCAAGAAATCTTGTGGTAGGCTTGTTGTATAATTTTCAGTGTAGTGGATACCAGTGTGTCCAATGAGGCCCCGCCATTGCAAGCGGGCCACATAGGTGGCAAACACACATTGTGACCCTCAGCCTTAGCCCAGTCCTCAGGTAAGGCCTCTCAGTGGCTGAATGAAGAGACAGCATATTGGGCTTGCCATGCCCATAGGCCCCAATTTTTAACAATAGTTCGGGTTGTCCATTCACTCTTCCCCAGGGCTCTGCTTTGGAACTCCTCTATTGGTGGGACACCTGATGTAACAACGGTGAAAGGAGTCCTCCATCCAACAGATTGACGAAAAAAAACAACTGGGATCGGGCCAAATCCACAGAGAGCAAGATTCGTCCATGGCCCATGAGGCCACCTCGACATTCCACGGCCATCGCTGATACAAAATCCAGAGACAAAAGCCTAAGCAAGCGCCTCAGACCCGCCCTATCTTCATATCCTGAAGATGTCTTCTCATGGTTTGTAGATCGGGCCTGCCATACCTACGTCCCCAAACATAAGCTGAGTTTGTGTTTTCAGACTTCTGTCCTCAAAGTCCTGGGCCACATACCCTCCAGGCTGGGGACCCTGGAGCCACACATTAGGACTGTGCCTACCCAATCCATGGGAATTCAGCCCATTCCATTGTCCAAAATCGTACAAATTAGGAGAACCCTCCAAAGTCCCTGAGGCCATCCCAATAGTATAGGTCGCCCGGGACAAAAAAGGGCAGTCTTACACCAGCAGAGCATCTAACTCCACTCATACCCTAGAAGGATGTCCCCAGAGAAGAAGATTGAACCAGACAGGACCCTAGGCCAAAATCGGATCCATTGCTTTGGTTTACAGGCATGTCTCCTCAAAACCCTGGATTCCAATACCAGCATTGGGGTTTTCCTGAGGCACCCATCAGTACAAACCTCGTCTCCACAAGGAAACTTGTGCATGGGAGCTATGTCAAAAGCTTAGGAGAATACATCAGGGTCCCGGTGCCACCGCCCCCATTCCAAGGCCCTCATGGACACAAACACACATTAGACCCATCCTCAGGAAAGTCCATTTCAACTCAGCCACCCTGGTTGCTCCCGCAGAGCCATCAGATCTAAACTCTCTTGTCGCTAGGAGACAATTGGAATGCGAGGCGGGCTTCCCAGGCATCCATCCTCGAACGTTGTTCTGGACTCATCCATATGGGATGTCCTGGAGCTGTACAACAGGTCTCAATTGTCCCGCAGAAGGAATCCTTGGAGGGGGCATCCCACCACTCCCAACGTGGGAAAAAAACTCCACGGCCTCGAGATTTGGCTCCCTGTATGAAGGGGCCGTCATGAACAGAAAATCCAAGCTGAGCCAACGTCTGATCCTCGCTCTTACTTCAGATGCATGAGTTATTGCTTCAGATCTTCAGGGGGTACATGCCGTGCCCTCGCCATGAAACCCAAGTCTAGCTGTCCCTAGGACCCAATTTTAACCAGATTTCTTTTTGTCTAATCGCCGCCCCCCAGGGCTCTACTCTGGAATCCCTCATTTGGTGGGACCCCTGAGGTTGAAAAACAAAACAAAACAAAACAAAACAACAACAACAACAAAACGGACTTCTTCTGTCCCACAGAATGACCCCAAACTCTTTGGATGGGGCCAAACCCCCAGGGAGTAAGACTCGTACATTTCCCATGAAGTCACCCGGAAATTTCACGACCATGACTGACACGATATCCAGATATAAAAACTTGAGCAAGAGCCTCACACTCGCCCTTTTTTCATATCCCGAAGAGTTCTCCTCATGGTCTGTAGATCAGTCCTGCCATACCTATGACCCGAAACATAAGCCGAGTTTCTGTTTTCAGACAACTGTCCAAACAACCCTGGCCTACACAGCCTACAGGCTTAGGCCCCTGGAGCCAAGCTGAGGACTGTACTTGCCCTCTCCAAGGGAATTCTGTGTGCCCATTCCAATGGCCACAACGCTACTAATAGGATAAACCTCCAAAGTCCCTGAGGCCATCCCAATAGTGGTGGCTTCCCAGGACAAACAGGAGCAATCTGAGCCCATCTGAGAACCTACCTGCACTCAGACTTGTAGACTGATATCCCCAGAGGTAAAAAGGAACGAACAGGCCCCTAGGCCCTAATCGGATCCATTGCTTTGGTTTCCAGGCATCTCTCCTCAGAGGCCTGGATTTCAGTACCAGCATATGGCTATTTCTTGACTCACCCACCAGAACAAATCTCATCTACACATGGGAAACTTGACACGTGGGAGTGATGTCAAAGCCTCTGTTTAGGAGAACCCTTCATGGCCCCAGTGCCACCGCGTCATTCCAAGGTCTCCAAAGACACAAAAACACATTAGGTCCCATCCACAGGAGAGTCCATTTCAACTGAGCCTCCTCGGTTGCTCCCCCAGATCCAGCAGATCTAACTTGTCTTTTTGCTAGGAGACAATTGGAATGCGAGGTGGGCTACCCAGCCATCCATCCTTAGAACCCTGCTCGGAATCGTTGTCCTGGAGCCAACCAACAGGTCTCAATTGTCCTGCAGAAGAATCTTTGCAGTTGGGAGCTTCTCAGAACTCCCATCGTGAGAAAACCCCCATGGCCTCGTGATCCCCCCCCCCTTCATGAAGTGACCCTCAGGGACCTAAGGTCCAACCTGAGCGATCGTCTGATCATCACCCTGACTTCAGATGCACGAGATCTCGGTTCAGATCTGTAGATTGTGCCTGCCATGTCCTCACCCAGAAACCTAAGCCTAGCTTGTGTCCTCAGACTTCCATCCTCAGACTAATTGCCCACAAGCCCTCCAGTTTGGCAATCCAGAATTATAATGCAGCACTCTGCCTGCCCTCCAGAAGAAAAACATTGCCTTCTGGGGCTACCCAGAAACACCAAATGAAGATCAACCTGCACGCCCCTTGGCTGTACCCAAAATATATAGGCTGACCTGGGCAATAATGCCCTTTCTGACAGAGGCTGAGCCTGGACCTCCTGGCCCCACCCAGACAGCTTGCCGCTCACTGAGCACATAGGACCAGCCATTGCCTTAGGTCGTTATCTCTTCCCAACCTCGGTTTTCAGGATTCAGATCCTAGACCTTATCTCCAAACACTGCCCAGGTTTGAAAATGGTGCAGAAATCAGAACTCGTTCCCAATGGCAAGAACCTTGTGGTTGGCTTGTTGTCCAACGTTCAGTGTAGTGGAAACCTGTTTGTCCGATGAGGCCCCGTCACTGCTCGCGGGCCACATAGGTGGCAAACTCACATGTGACCCTCAACCTTAGCCCAGTCCTCAGGTAAGGCCTCTCAGTGTCTGGATGAAGAGACAGCATATTGGGCTTTCATGCCCATAGGCCCCAATTTTTAACCATAGTTCGGGTTGTGCCTTCACTCGTCCCCAGGGCTCTGCTTTGGAATTCCTCTTTTGGTGGGACACCTGATGTAACAACCCTGAAAGGAGTCCTGCATCCAACAGATTGACGAAAAACAATTGGGATCGGGCCAAATCCACAGAGAGCAAGATTCGTCCATGGCCCGTGGGGCCTCCTCGACATTCCACTGCCATCGCTGAAACAAAAAATCCAGAGACAAAAGTTTGAACAAGCGCCTCAGACTCGCACTTTCTTCATATCCTGAAGATGTCTTCTCATGGTTTTTAGATCGGGCCTGCCATACCTACGTCCCCAAACATAAGCTGAGTTTGTGTTTTCAGACTTCTGTCCTCAAAGTCCTGGGCCACACACCATCCAGGCTGGGGACCCTGGAGCCACACATTAGGACTGTGCATATCCAATCCATGGGAATTCTGCCCATTCCATTGTCAAAATCGTACAAATTAGGAGAACCCTCCAAACTCCCTGAGGCCATCCCAATAGTATAGGTCGCCCGGGACAAAAAAGGTCAGTCTGACACCAGCTGAGCATCTACCTCCACTCATACCATAGATGGGTGTCCCCAGAGACGAAGATTGAACCAGACAGGACCCAAGGCCAAAATCGGATCCATTGCTTTGGTTTACAGGCATGTCTCCTCAAAACCCTGGTTTCCAATTCCAGCATTGGGGTTTTCCTGAGGCACCCATCAGAACCAAACTCGTCTCCACAAGGAAACTTGTGCATGGGAGCTATGTCAAAAGCTGAGGAGAATACTTCATGATCCCGGTGCCACTGCCCCATTTAAAGGCCCTCATGGACATAAACACACAATAGACCCATCCTCAGGAAAGTCCATTTCAACTCAGCCACCCTGGTTGCTCCCGCAGAGCCATCAGAACTAAACTGTCTTGTCGCTAGGAGAAAATTGGAATGCGAGGTGGGCTTCCCAGGCATCCATCCTCGAACGTTGGTCTGGACTCATCCATATGGGATGTCCTGGAGCTGTCCAACTGGTCTCAATTGTCCCGCAGAAGGAATCCTTGGAGGGGTATCCCACCACTCCCAACTTGGGAAAAACTCCACGCTCTCGAGAATCCTCTCCCTTCATGAAGGGGCCGTCATGAACAGAAAATCGAGGCTGAGCCAACGTCTGATCCTCACTCTGACTTCAGAAGCATGAGATATTGCTTCAGATCTTCAGGGGTTACCTGCCGTGCCCTCACCCTGAAACCCAAGTCTATCTTGTGTTCTCAGACTTCCATCCTCACACTCCTGGCCCCGAAGCCTACAAGTTTGTCAATTACCAACCATCATTGCAGCACTCTGCCTGCCCTCTAGAAAATATATATTGCCTAATGAGCTGCCCGGGCACATTAAATGAGAATAAACCTACACGGCACTCGAATGTACCTAAATTATATAGTCTAACCTGGGCAGTAGTGCACTGTGTGACACAACCTGAGCCGGGACCTCCTGAGCAACACCCAGACAGCTGTCTGCACACTGAGCACATCAGAACCGCCATGGCCTTATGTCATCATCTCTGCCCTACCTCAGTTTTCAGGCTTCAGGCCCTAGACCTTATCTCCAATCTCTGCCCAGGGATGACTGTGATGCAGAAATCAGAACTCCTGCTTACCCATGGCAAGAAACCTTGTGGGTGCCATGTTGTCCTACGCTCAGTGTAGGATAAACCAGCATTCACCCTGAGGTCATGCCAATTCTTGAGCGCGACGAGGGCATAAACATGCATTGTGACCCTCAGCGTGATTCCTGACCTCTAGTAAATCCTCTCAGTGGCTGGACCATTAGATGTCATAATAGGCTTGACATGTCCCTAGGCCCCAATTTTTAACCAGATTTCTGGTTGTTCAGTCACAACTACCCAGGGCTCTACTCTGGAATCCCTCATTTGGTGGGACACCTGAGGTTGAAAAACAAAAAAAAAAAAAACAAATCAACAACAACAACAAAAAAAACCGACTTCTTCCATCCCACATAGTGACCCCAAACTCCTTAGATGGGGCCAAACCCCCAGAGAGTAAGACTCGTCCATTTCGTATGAAGTCACCTGGAAATTTCACGACCATGAGTGACACAATATCTAGAGACAAAAACGTGAGCAAGAGCCTCACACTCGCCCTTTTTTCATATCCCAAAGTGTTCTCCTCATGGTCTGTAGATCAGTCCTGCCATACCTATGACCTGAAACATAAGCCGAGTTTGTGTTTTCAGACAACTGTCCCAACAGCTCTGGCCTACACACCCTACAGGCTCAGGACCCTGAGGCCAAACCTGAGGACTGTGCTTGCCGTTTCCAAGGGAATTGTATGTGCCCATTCCAATGGCCACAACCCTACTAAGAGGATAAACCTCCAAAATTCCTGAGGCCATCCCAATAGTTGTGGCTTCCCAGGACAAACAGGGGCAATCTGAGCCCATCTGAGCACCTACCTGCACTCAGACCCGTAGACTGATGTCCCCAGAGGTAATAAGGTACGAACTGGCCCCTAGGCATCTATCGAATCCATTAGTTTGGCTTCCAGGCATCCCTCCTCAGAGGCCTGGATTTCAATAACAGCATATGGCTGTTTCTTGACTCACCCATGAGAACAATTCTCATCTACACATGGGAAACTTGCACGATGGAGCTGTGTGAAAGCCTCTCTTTAGGAGACACTTCAGGGCCGCAGTGCCACCGCTTCATTCCAAGGTCCTCATAGACACAAAATCATATTAGGACACATCCACGGGAGAGTCCATTTCTACTCAGCCTCCTCAGTTGCTCCCCCAGATCCCGCAGATCTAACCTGTCTTGTTGCTTGGAGACAATTGGAATGCGTGGTGGGCTCCCCAGCCATCCATCCTTAGAACCCTGCTCGGAATCGTTGTCCTGGAGCCAAGCACCAGGTCTCAATTGTCCTGCAGAAGAATCTTTGCAGTTGGGAGCTTCTCACAACTCCGATCGTGGGAAAAACCCCATGGCCTCGTGTTCCACACCCCCTTCATGAATTGGCCATCAGGGACAGAATGTCCAACCTGAGCGATCGTCTGATCCTCGCCCTTTCTTCAGATGCACGAGAACTCGATTCAGGTCTATAGATTGTGCCTGCCATATCCTCACCCAGAAACCTAGGCCTAGCTTGGGTTCTCAGACTTCCGTCCTCAGACTGCTGGCCCACAAGCCCTCCAGTTTGGCAACCAGAACTACAATGCAACACTCTGCCTGCCCTCCAGAAGATAAACATTGCCCTCTGGGGCTACCCAGAAACCCCAATGAGGATCAACCTGCACGCCATTCGGCCGTACCCCAAATATATAGGCTGACCTGGGCACTATTGCCCTTTCTGACACAGACTGAGGCTGGACCTCCTGGCCCCACCCACACAGCTGGCCGCACACTGAGCACATGGACCCGCCATGGCCTTAGGTCGTAATCTCTTCTCAACCTCGATTTTCATGCTTCAGAACCTAGACCTTATCTCCAATCACGGCCCGGGATTGAAAACGATGCAGAAATGAGAACTCTTTCCCCATGGCAAGAAAACTTGTGGTTGGCATGTTGTCCAAGTTGCAGTGTAGTTGAAACCAGTGTGGCCCATGAGGCCCTGCCCATGCTTGCAGGCCACATTGGTCAAAAACACACATTGTGACCCTCAGGCTGAGCCCAGTCCTCAGGTAAGGCCTCTCAGTGGCTGGATGGAGAGACAGCATATTGGGCTTGCCATGCACCTAGGCCTCAAGTTTAAAACATAATTCGGGTTGTCCCTTCACTATTCCCCAGGCTCTGCTTTGGAATTCCACTTTTGTTGGGACACCGAGGAAAAAAACCTGAATGGAGTCCTCCCATCCCACAGATTGATGAAAAACAATTGGGATCGGGACAAATCCACAGAGAGTAGGATTCGTCCATGGCCCATGAGGCCTCCCCAACATTACACGGCCATCGCTGGTACAAAATCCAGAGACATAAGCCTGAGCACGCGCCTCAGACTCGCTCATTCTTCATATCCTGAAGAGTTCTTTAGAAAAGAACCTACACGGCACTCGAAGGCACCCAAAATATATAGTCTAACCTGGGCACTAATGCACTGTCTGATAACCTGAGCCAGGACCTCGAGACCAACACCCAGGCAGCTGACCGCACACTGAGCTCATCACACTCGCCATCGCCTTAGATGATCATCTCTTCCCTACCTCAGTTTTCAGGCTTCAGAACCTAGACCATATTTCCAGTCACTACCCAGGGGTGACTGTGATGCAGAAATCAGAACTCTTCCTTACCCATGGCAAGAAACCTTGTGGTTGGCATGTTGTCCAACGTTCAGTGTAGGAGAAACCAGCATTCACACCTGAGGCCCCGCCCATTCTTGAGTGCGACGAGGGCATAAACACGCATTGTGACCCTCAGCGTGAGTCCTGTCCTCTAGTACGTCATCTCAGTGGCTGAACCATTAGATATCATAATGGGCTTGACATGTCCCTAGGCCCCAATTTTTAACAGGATTTCTGGTTGTCCAGTCGCCCCTCCCCAGGGCTCTACACTGGAATCCCTCATTTGGTGGGACACCTGAGGTTGAAAAACAGAACAAAAAACAAATCAACAGCAACAGAACAACGGACTTCTTCCATCCCACAGAATGACCCCAAACACTTTGGACGGGGACAAACCAACAGAGAATAAGACTGGTCCATTTCCCATGAAGTCACCCGGAAATTTTTACGACCATGAGTGACACGATATCCAGAGACAAAAACTTGAGCAAGAGCCTCACACTCGCCCTTTTTTCATATCCCGAAGAGTTCTCCTCATGGTCTGTAGATCAGTCCTGCCATACCTATGACCCGAAACATAAGCCGAGTTTGTGTTTACAGACAACCCTCCAAACAGCCCTGGCCTACACACCCTACAGGCTCAGGCCCCTGGAGCCAAACATGAAGACTGTGCTTGCCCTCTCCAACGGAATTGTATGTGCCCATTCCAATGGCCACAACCCTACTAATAGGATAAACCTCCAAATTCCCTGAGGCCATCCCTATATTTGGGCCTTCCCAGGGCAAACAGGGGCAATCTGGGCCCATCTGAGCACCTACCGGCACTCAGACCCGTAGACAGATGTCCCCAGAGGTAAAAAGGAACGAACAGGCCCATAGGCACCTATCGGATCCATTGCTCTGGTTTCCAGGCTTCTCTCCTTAGAGATCATTAGAACCCTTAGAATCCTGCTCTTGCTTCGTTCCTTATGGGACATCCTTGAGCCATCCAACAGGTCTCGACTGTCCCACAGGAGTCCTTGTGCATGGACCACCTCACAACTCATATCATGGAAAGCTTCCAAGGTCACATGATGCCCCCATCTTCATGAAGTCGGATCATGGAAAGAAACTCCACCCTGACCCAACGGCTGATCTTCGCCTTGACTTCAGATGAACGAGATCTTGATTAAGCTCTTAAGAGTGCACCTGCTGTGCCCTCACCCCAAAACCTAAGCATAGCTACTGTTCTCAGACTTCCGTCCTCACTCTCCTGGACCACACGCCCTTCATTTTGGGATTTCCGATGACACAGTGCTGCACTCTGCCTGCCCTCTAGAAGAAAAACTTTGCCCTATGGGTCTACCCAGAAACCTCAAATGAGGATAAACGTGCATGCCACTCAACTGTACACCAATTATATAATCTAGCCTGTGCACTAATGCCCTGTCTGACACAACCTGAGTCCTGAATTCCCAACCGACACCCAGACAGCTTGCCGTACACTGAGAACATCTGAACCGCCATGGCCTTAGGTTGCCATCTCTTTCCAACCTGGTTTTCAGGCTACAGAAACCTAGACCTTATCTCTACTCATTTCCCATGGGTGAACGTGATGCAGAAATCATGACTCCTCCTTCCCTCTCGCCAGAATCTTGTGGTTGGCATCTTATCCAAAGTTCAGTGTAGGACCCCTCTAGGGCCTACAGTAGTAGTAGTAGGGCCCCTGAGGTTAGTGTAGGGTCCCTGAGGCCCTGCCCTTGCTTAAGAGCTGCGGTGGGCACAAACACACATTGGGACCTTCAGTTTGAGCCCTGTCCTCAAGTAAAGCCTCTCATTGGCTGGACCATGAGCCCGCATATGGGGCCTGCCATGCCCCAAGTCACCCAATTTAACCAGAGGTAGAGACATCTAGTCACCCCTACTCAGGGCTCTACTCTGGAATCCCTCTTTGGTGGGACATTTGAGGTAAGTAAAACAGAAAGGATTCCTCCCACCCACAGAAGAATCTTTGCAGTTGGGAGCTTCTCAGAACTCGCATCGTGAGAGAACGCCCATGGCCACATGATCCCCCCACCTTCATAAAGGGGCCATCAGGGACACAAGGTCCTACCTGAAATATCGTCTGATCCTCACCCTGACTTCAGATACACGAGATCTCGGTTCAGGTCTGTAGATTGTGCCTGCCATGTCCTCACCGAGAAACCTAAGCCTTGCTTGTATCCTCAGACTTCTGTACACAGACTACTGGCTCACAAACCCTCCAGTTTCGCAATCCAGAACTACAATGCAGCACTCTACCTGCCCTGCAGAAGAAATGCATTGCCCTCTGGGGCTACCTAGAAACCAGGCCCCTGGAGCCAAGCTGAGGAATGTACTTGCCCTCTCCAAGGGAAATCTGTGTGCCCATTCCAATGGACACAACGCTACTAATAGGATAAAACTCCAAAGTCCCTGAGGCCATCCCAATAGTGGTGGCTTCCCAGGACAAACAGGAGCTATCTGAGCCCATCTGAGACCTACCTGCACTCAGACTTGTAGATTGATATCCCCAGAGGTAAAAAGGAACGAACGGGCCCCTAGTCTAATCGGATCCATTGCTTTGGTTTCCAGGCATCTCTCCTCAGAGGCCTGGATTTCAGTACCAGCATATGGCTGTTTCTTGACTCACCCACCAGAACAAATCTCATCTACATATGGGAAACTTGCACGTGGGAGTGATATCAAAGCCTCTGTTTAGGAGAACCCTTCATGTCCCCAGTGCCACCGCATCATTCCAAGGTATCCATAGACACAAAAACACATTAGGACCCATCCACAGGAGAGTCTATTTCAACTCAGCGTATTCGGTTGCTCCGCGAGATCCAGGAGATCTAAATTGTCTTGTTGCTAGGAGACAATTGGAATGCGAGGTGGGCTACCCAGCCATCCATCCTTAGAACCCTGCTCGGAATCCTTAGTCTGGAGCCAACCAACAGGTCTCAATTCTCCTGCAGAAGAATCTTTGCAGTTGGGAGCTTCTCACAACTCCCATCGTGAGAAAACACCCAAGGCCTCGTGATCCCCCCCACCTTCATGAAGTGGCCCTCAGGGACATAAGGTCCAACCGGAGCGATCGTCTGATCCTCACCCTGACTTCAGATGCACGAGATCTCGGTTCAGATCTGTAGATTGTGCCTGCCATGTCCTCACCCAGAAACCTAAGCCTAGCTTGTGTCCTCAGACTTCCATCCTCAGATTAATGGCCCACAAGCCCTCCAGTTTGGCAATCCAGAATTATAATGCAGCACTCTGCCTGCCCTCCAAAAGAAAAACATAGCCTTCTGGGGCTACCCAGAAACCCCAAATGAAGATCAACCTACACGCCACTTCGCTGTACCCAAAATATATGGGCTGACCAGGGCAATAATGCCCTTTCTGACAGAGGCTGAGCCTGGACCTCCTGGCCCCACCCATACAGCTGGCCGCTCACTGAGCACATGGGACCAGCCATTGCCTTAGGTACTTATCTCTTCCCAGCCTCGGTTTTCAGGATTTAGAACCTAGGCCTTATCTCCAATCACTGCCCATGTTTGAAAATGATGCAGAAATCAGAACTCTTTCCCGATGGCAAGAAACCTTGTGGCAGGCTGGTTGTATAATGTTCAGTGTAGTGGATACCAGTGTGTCCAAAGAGGCCCCGCCATTGCTCGCGGGCCACATAGGTGGCAAACACACATTGTGACCCTCAGCCTTAGCCCAGTCCTCAGGTAAGGCCTCTCAGTGGCTGGATGAAGAGACAGCATATTGGGCTTGCCATGCCCCTAGGCCCCGATTTTTAACAATAGTTCGGGTTGTCCCTTCACTCTTCCCCAGGGCTCTGCTTTGGAACTCCTCTTTTGGTGGGACACCTGATGTAACAACCCTGAAAGGAGTACTCCATCCAACAGATTGACGAAATACAATTGGGATTGGGCCAAATCCACAGAGAGCAAGATTCGTCCATGACCCATGAGGCCTCCTCCACATTCCACGGCCATCGCTGAAACAAACTCCAGAGACAAAAGTCTGAGCATGCGCCTCAGACTCGCACTATCTTCATATCCTGAAGATGTCTTCTCATGGTTTGTAGATCAGGCCGCCATACCTACGTCCCCAAACATAAGCTGAGTTTGTGTTTAAAGACTTCTGTCCTCAAAGTCATGGGCCACACACCATCCAGGCTGGGGACCCTGGAGCCACACATTAGGACTGTGCCTACGCAATCCATGAGAATTCTGCCCATTCCATTGTCCAAAATCGTTCAAATTAGGAGAACCCTCCAAAGTACCTGAGGCCATCCCAATAGTATAGGTCGCGCGGGACAAAAAAGGTCAGTCTGACACCAGCTGAGCATCTACCTCCACTCATACCCTAGATGGATGTCCCCAGAGAAGAAGATTGAACCAGACAGGCCCTAGGCCAAAATCGGATCCATTGCTTTGGTTTACAGGCATGTCTCCTCAAAACCCTGGATTCCAATACAAGCATGGGATTTTCCTGAGGCACCCATCAGAACAAACCTCGTCTCCACAAGGAAATTTGTGCATGGGAGCTATGTCAAAAGCTGAGGGGAATACTTCAGGGTCCCGGTGCCACCGCCCCATTCCAAGGCCCTCATGGACACAAACACACATTAGACCCATCCTCAGGAAAGTCCATTTCAACTAAGCCACCCCGGTTGCTCCCGCAGAGCCATCAGATCTAAACTGTCTTGTCGCTAGGAGACAATTGGAATGCGAGGCGGGCTTCCAAGGCATCCATCCTCGAACGCTGGTCTAGACTCATCCATATGGGATGTTCTGGAGCTGTCCAGCAGGTCTCAATTGGCCCGCAGAAGGAATCCTAGAAGGGGGCCTTCCTTCACTCCAAACGTGGGAAAAACTACACGGCCTCGAGATTCGGCTCCCTTCATGAAGGGGCCGTCATGATCAGAAAATCCAAGCTGAGCCAACGTCTGATCCTCGCTCTGACTTCAGATGCATGAGATATTGCTTCAGATCTTCAGGAGGTACATGCCGTGCCCTCGCCCTGAATCCCAATTCTAGCTGGTGTTCTCAGACTTCCGTCCTCACACTCCTGGCCCCGAAGCCCACACTTTTGGCAATTCCGGACCATCATTGCAGCACTCTGCCTGCCCTCGAGAAAAAAAATATTGCCCAATGAACTGCCCGGGCACATTAAATGAGAATAAACCTACACGACACTCGAATGTACCCAAATTATATAGTCTAACCTGGGAAGTAATGCACTGTCTGACACACCCTGAGCTGGGACCTCCTGAGCAACACCCAGACAGCTGACCGCACCCAGAGCCCATAAGACCCACCGTGGCCTTAGGTCATCATCTCTTCCCTACCTCAGTTTTCAGGCTTCAGAACCTAGACCTTATCTCCAATCACTGCCCAGCGGTGACTGTGATGCAGACATCAGAACTCTTCCTTACCCATGGCAAGAAACATTATGGTTGGCATGTTGTCCAAAGTTCAGTGTAGGGGAACCAGGATTCACCCTGAGGCCCCGCCCATTCTTGAGTGCGACGAGGGTATAAACACGCATTGTGACCCTCAGCGTGAGTCCTGTCCTCTAGTACGTCCTCTCAGGGATAGACCATTAGATGCCATAATGGCTTGACATGTCCCTAGGCCCTAAATTTAAACCAGATTTCTGGTTGTCCAATCGCCCCTCCCCAGGGCTCTACTCTGGAATCCCTCATTTGGTGGGACAACTGAGTTTGAAAAACAAAACAAAACAACAACAACAAAAAAAAAAAAAAAAAACGGACTTCTTCCATCCCACAGAATGACCCCAAACTCTTTGGACGGAGCCAAACGCCCAGAGAGTAGGCCTCGTCCATTTCCCATGAAGTCACCCGGATATTTCATGACCATGAATAGCACGATATCCAGAGATAAAAACTTGAGCAAGAGCCTCACACTCGCCTTTTTTTCATTACCCGAAGAGTTCTCCTCATGGTCTGTAGATTAGTCCTGCCATACCTATGACCCGTAACATAATCCAAGTTTGTGTTTTAAGACAACTGTCCAAACAGCCCAGGCCTACAAACCCAACAGGCTCAGGCCCCTGGAGCCAACCTGAGGACTGTACTTGCCCTCTCCAAGGGAATTCTGTGTGCCCATTCCAATGGCCACAACCCTACTAATAGGATAAACCTCCAAAGTCCCTGAGGCCATCCCAATAGTGGTGGCTTCCCAGGACAAACAGGAGCAATCTGAGCCCATCTGAGAACCTACCTGCACTCAGATTCGTAGAATGATATCCCCAGAGGTAAAAAGGAACGAACAGGCCCCTAGGCCCTAATTGGATCCATTGCTTTGTTTTCCAGGCATCTTCCTCAGATGCCTGGAGTTCAGTACCAGCATATGGCTGTTTCTTGACTCACCCATCAGAACAAAACTCATCTACACATGGGAAACTTGCACGTGGGAGGTGTGTCAAAGCCTCTTTTTAGGAGAACGCTTCAGGGCCCCAGTGCCACCGCTTCATTCCAAGATCTCCATAGACACAAAATCAATTTAGGACACATGAACGGGAGAGTCCAATTCAACTCAGCATATTCGGTTGCTCCGTGAGATCCAGCAGATCTAACTTGTCTTGTTGCTAGGAGACAATTGGAATGCAGGGTGGTCTACCCCGCCATCAATCCTTAGAACCCTGCTCAGAATCATTGGCCTGGAGCCAACCAACAAGTTTCAATTTTCCTGCAGAAGAATCATTGCAATTGGGAGTCTCACAACTCCCATCGTGAGAAACCCCCATGGCCTCGTGATACCCACCCCTTCATGAAGGGGCCATCAGGGACCTAAGGTCCAACCTGAGAAATAGTCTGATACTCAACCTGACTTCAGATGCATGAGATCTCGATTCAGGTCTGTATATTGTGCCTGCCATGTCCTCACCCAGAAACCTAAGCCTAATTTGTGTCCTCAGACTTCTGTACACAGACTACTGGCTCACAAGGCCTCCAGGTTGGCAATGCAGAACTACAATGCAGCACTCTACCTGCCCTCCAGAAGAAATACATTGCCCTCTGGGGCCACCCAGAAACCCCAAATGAAAATCAACCTGCACGCCTCTTGGCTGTACCCAACATATATAGGCTGACCTGGGCAATAATGCCCTTTCTGACAGAGCCTGAGCCTGGACCTCCTGGCCCAACCCAGACAGCTTGCCGCTCACTGAGCACATAGGACCAGCCATTGCCTTAGGTCGTTATCTCTTCCTAACCTCGGTTTTCAGGATTCAGATCCTAGACCTTATCTCCAATCACTGCCCACGTTTGAAAATGATGCAGAAATCAGAACTCCTTCCCATTGGCAAGAACCTTGTGGTTGGCTTGTTGTCCAACGTTCAGTGTGGTGGAAACCTGTTTGTCCGATGAGGCCGCCATTGCTCGCGGGCCACATAGGTGGCAAACTCACATTGTGACCCACAGCCTTAGCCCAGTCCTCAGGTAAGGCCTCTCAGTGGCTGGATGAAGAGACAGCATATTGGGCTTGCCATGCCCATAGGCCCCAATTTTTAGCCATAGTTCGTGTTGTCCCTTCACTCTTCCCCAGGGCTCTTATTTGGAATTCCTCTTTTGGTGGGACACCTGATTTAACAACCCTGAAAGGAGTCCTCTATCCAACAGATTGAAGAAAAACAATTGGGATCAGCACAAATCCACAGAGAGGAAGATTCGTCCATGGCCCATGAGGCCTCCTAGACATTCCACGGCCATCGCTGCAAAACAAAATCCAGAGAAACAAGTCTGAGCAAGCGCCTCAGATTCGCATTTTCTTCATATCCTGAAGATGTCTTCTCATGGTTTGTAGATCGGGCCTGCCATACCTTCGTCCCAAAACATAAGCTGAGTTTGTGTTTTCAGGCTTCTGTCCTCAAAGTCCTGGGCCACACACCATCCAGGCTGGGGACCCTGGAGCCACACATTAGGACTGGGCCTACCCAATCCATGGGAATTCTGCCCATTCCATTACCAAAATAGTACAAATTAGGAGAACCCTCCAAAGGCCCTGAGGCCATCCCAATAGTATAGGTCGCCCGGGACAAAAAAGGTCAGTCTGACACCAGCTGAGCATCTACCTCCACTCATACCCTAGATGGATGTCCCCAGAGAAGAAGATTGAACCAGACAGGACCCTAGGCCAAAATCGGATCCATTGCTTTGGTTTACAGGCATGTCTCCTCAAAACCCTGGATTCCAATACCAGCATTGGGGTTTTCCTGAGGCACCCATCAAAACCAAACTCATCTCCACAAGGAAACGTGTGCATGGGAGCTATGTCAAAAGCTGAGGAGAATACTTCAGGGTCCCGGTGCCACCTCCCCTTTTTAAAGGCCCTCATGGACACAAACACTCATTAGACCCATCCTCAGCAAAGTCCATTTCAACTCAGCCACCCCGGTTGCACCCGCAGAGCCATCAGATCTAAACTCTCTTGTCGCTAGGACACAATTGGAATGCGAGGCGGGCTTCCCAGGCATCCATCCTCGAACGTTAGTCTGGACTCATCCATATGGGATGTCCTGGAGCTGTCCAACAGGTCTCAATTGTCCCGCAGAAGGAATCCTTGGAGGGGGCATCCCACCACTCCCCAACGTGGGAAAACCTCCACACTCTCGAGAATCCGCTCCCTTCATGAAGGGGCCGTCATGAACAGAAAATCCAAGCTGAGCCAACGTATCATACTCGCTCTGACTTCAGATGCATGAGATATTGCTTCAGATCTTCAGGAGGTACATGCCGTGCCCTCGCCCTGAAACCCAAGTCTAGCTTGTGTTCTCAGACTTCCATCCTCACACTCCTGGCCCCGAAGCCCACAAGTTTGGCCATTCCAGACCATCATTGCAGCACTCTGCCTGCCCTCTAGAAAAAATATATTGCCTAATGAGCTGTCCGGGCACATTAAATGAGAATAAACCTACACGGTACTCGAAAGTACCCAAATTATATAGTCTAACCTGGGCAGTAATGCACTGTCTGACACAACCTGAGCCGGGACCTCCTGAGCAACACCCAGACAGCTGACCGCACACTGAGCACATCAGACCCGCCATGGCCTTAGGTCATCATTCCTTCCCTACCTCAGTTTTCAGGCTTCAGAACCTAGACCTTATCTCGATTCACTGCCCAGGGGTGACTGTGATGCAGAAATCAGAACTCCTGCTTACCCATGGCAAGAAACCTTGTGGTTGGCATGTTGTCCTACGTTCAGTGTAGGAGAAACCAGTATTCACCCTGAGGTCACGCCCATTCTTGCGTGCAACGAGGGCATAAACACGCTTTGGACCCTCAGCGTGATTCCTGACCTCTAGTAAATCCTTTCAGTGGCTGGACCATTAGATGTCATAATGGGCTTGACATGTCCCTAGGCCCCAATTTTAACCAGATTTCTGGTTCTCAAGTCACAAAACTCCCCAGGGCTCTACTCGGGAATCCCTCATTTGGTGGGACACCTGAGGTTGAAAAACAACACAAAACAAATCAACCACAACAACAACGGACTTCTTCCATCCCACAGAATGACCCCAAACTCTTTGGACGGGGCCAATCCCCCAGAGAGTAAGACTCGTCCATTTCCCAGGATGTCACCCGGAAATTTCAAGACCAAGAGTGACACGATATCCAGAGATAAAAACTTGAGCAAGAGACTCACACTTGCCCTATTTTCATATCCCGAAGAGTTCTCCTCATGGTCTGTAGATCAGTCCTGCCATACCTATGACCCAAAACATAAGCCAAGTTTGTGTTTACAGACAACTGTCCAAATAGCCCTGGCCTACACACCCTACAGGCTCAGGCCCCTGGAGCCAAACCTGACGACTGTGCTTGCCCTCTCCAAGGGAATTGTGTGTGCCCATTCCAATGGCCACAACCCAACTAAGAGGATAAACCTCCAAAGTCCATGAGGCCAACCCAATATTTGTGGCTTCCCAGGAAAAACAGGGGCAATCTCGGCCCATCTGAGCACCTTCCGGCACTCAGACCCGTAGACTGATGTCCCCAGAGGTAAAAAGGAACGAACAGGCCCCTAGGCACATATCCGATCCATTGCTTTGGTTTCCAGGCATCTCTCCTCAGAGGAATGGATTTCAATAACAGCATATGGCTTTTTCCTGACTCACCCATCAGAACAAATCTCATCTACACATGGGAAACTTGCACGATGGAGCTGTGTGAAAGCCTCTCTTTAGGAGAACCCTTTAAGGCCCCAGGGCCACCGCTTCATTCCAAGGTTTCAATAGAAACATAATCATATTAGGACATATCCACGAGAGAGTCCATTTCAACTCAGCCTCCTTGGTTGCCCCCCAGATGCAGCAGATCTAACCTGTCTTTTTGCTTGCAGACAATTGGAATGCGAGGTGGGCTACCCAGCCATCCATCCTTAGAACCCTGCTCGGAATCGTGTCCTGGAGCCAACCAACAGGTCTCAATTATCCTGCAGAAGAATCTTTGCAGCTGGGAGCTTCTCACAACCCCCATCGTTGGAAAACCTCCATGGCCTCGTGATCCACGCCCCCCTTAAAGAAGGGGCCATTAGGGACAGAATGTCCAACCTGAGCGATCGTCTGATCCTCGCCCTACTTCAGATGCACGAGATCTCGATTCAGGTCTCACCCAGAAACCTAGGCCTAGTTTGGGTTCTCAGACTTCCGTCATCAGACTACTTGCCCACAAGGCCTCCAGTTTGGCAATCGAGAACTACAATGCAGCACTCTGCCTGCCCTCCAGAAGAAAAACATTGCACTCTGGGGCTACCCAGAAACCCAAATTGAGATTCAACCTGCATGCCATTCGGCTGTACCGCAAATATATAGGCTGACCTGAGCACTAATGCCCTTTCAGAGACAGCCTGAGTCTGGACCTCCTGGCCTCACCCAGAGAGTTGGCCGCACACTGAGCTCATATGACCTGCAATGGCCTTAGGTCGTGATCTCTTCTCAATCTCGGTTTTCAGGCTTCAGAACCTAGACCTTATCATCTTTCACGGCCCGGGTTTGACAATGATGCAGATATCAGAACTCTTTCCCCATGGCAAGAATCCTTGTGTTTGGCATGTTGTCCAAGGTTCAGTGTAGTTGAAACCAGTGTGGCCCATGAGGCCCCGCCCATGCTTGCGGGCCATATTGGTCATAAACACACATTGTGACCCCTCAGCCTGAGCCCAGTCCTCAGGTAAGGCCTCTCAGTGGCTGGATGGAGAGACAGCATATTGGGCTTGCCATGCCACTAGCCCCCAATTTTTAACCATAGTTCGGGTTGTCCATTTACTCTTTTCCAGGGCTCTGCTTTGGAATTCCTCTTTTGGTGGGACCCCTATGTAACAAATCTAAAAGGAGAACTCCCATCCCACAGATTGACGAAAAACAATTGGGATCGGGCCAAATCCACAGAGAGCAAGATGCGTCCATGGCCCATCAGGCCTCCCCAACATTCCACGGCCATCGCTGATACAAAATCCAGAGACAAAAGCCTGAGCACGCGCCTCAGACTCGCTCGTTTTTCATATCCTGAAGAGTTCTTCAGATAAGAACCTACACGGCACTCGAATGCACCCAAAATATATAGTCTAACCTGGGCACTAATGCACTGTCTGACAACCTGAGCCCGGACCTCGTGACCAACACCCAGACAGCTGACCGCACACTGAGCACTTCTGACCCGCCATGGCCTTAGGTCATCATCTCTTCCCTACCTCTGTTTTCAGGCTTCACAACCTAGACCTTATCTCCAAGCACTGCCCAGGGGTGACTGTGATGCAGAAATCAGAACTCTTCCTTACCCATGGAAAGAAACCTTGTGGTTGGCATGTTGTCCAACGTTCAGTGTAGGAGAAACCAGCATTCACCCTGAGGCCCCACCCATTCTTGAGTGCGAAGAGGGCATAAACATGCATTGTGACCCTCAGCTGAGTCCTGTCCACTAGTACGTCCTCTCAGTGGCTGGACCATTAGATGTCATAATGGGCTTGACATGTCCCGAGACCCCAATGTTTAACCAGATTTCTGGTTATCCAGTCGCCCCTCCCCAGGGCTCTACCCTGGAATCCCTCATTTGGTGGGACACCTGAGGTTGTTAAACAAAACAAAACAAAAATCAACGACAACAGAATAAGGGACTTCGTCCATCCCACAGAATGACCCAAAACACTTTGGACGGGGCCAAAGCTCCAGAGAGTAAGACTCGTCCATTTCCCATGAAGTCACCCTGAAATTTCACGACCATGAGTGACACGATATCCAGAGACAAAAACTTGAGCAAGAGCCTCACACTCGCCCTATTTTCATATCCCGAAGTGTTCTCCTCATGGTCTGTAGATCAGTCCTGCCATACCTATGACCCGAAACATAAGCCGATTTCGTGTTTTCAGACAACAGTCCAAACAGCCCTGGCCTACACACCCTTCAGGCTCAGGCCCCTGGAGCCAAACCTGACGACAGTGCTTGCCCTCTCCAAGGGAATTGTGTGTGCTCATTCCAATGGCCACAACCCAACTAAGAGTATAAACCTCCAAAGTCCCTGAGGCCGTCCCAATATTTGTGGCTTCCCAGGACAAATAGGGGCAATCTGGGCCCATCTGAGCACCTACCGGCACTCCGACCAGTAGACTGATGTCCCCAGAGGTAAAAAGTCACGAACATGCCCCTAGGCACCTATCAGATCCATTGCTTTGGTTTCCAGGCATCTCTGCTCAGAGGAATGGATTTCAATAACAGCATATGGGCTGTTTCTTCACTCACCCATCAGAACCAATCTCATCTACACATGGGAAACTTGCACAATTGAGGTGTGTGAAAACCTCTCTTTAGGAGAACCCTTCAGGGCCCCAGTGCCACCGCTTCATTCCAAGGTCTCCATAGACACAAAATCATATTAGGACACATCCACGGGAGAGTCCATTTCAACTCAGCCTCCTCGGTTGCTCCCCCAGATCCAGCATATCTAACCTGTTTTGTTGCTTGGAAACAATTGGAATGCGTGGTGGGCTACCCAGTCTTCCATCCTTAGAACCCTGCTCGGAATCGTTGTCTTGGAGCCAACCAACAGGTCTCAATTGTCCTGCAGAAGAATCTTTGCAGTTGGGAGCTTCTCACAACTCCCATCGTGGGAAAACCCCCATGGCCTCGTGATCCAACCCCCCTTCAAGAAGGGGCCATCAGGGACAGAATGTCCAACCTGAGCAATCCTCTGATCCTCGCCCTGACTTCAGATGCACGAGATCTCGATTCAGGTCTGTAGATTGTGCCTGCCATATCCTCACCCAGAAACCTAGGCCTAGCTTGGGTTCTCAGACTTCCGTCCTCAAACTACTGGCCCACAAGCCCTCCAGATTGGCAATCCAGAACTACAATGCAGCACTCTGCCTGACCTCCAGAAATAAAATATTGCCCTCTGGAGCTACCCAGAAACCCCAAATGGGGATCAACCGGGCACATCATTCGGTTATACCCCAAATATATAGGCTGACCTGGGCACTAATGCACTTCTGACACAGCCTGATCCTGGACCTACTGGCCCCACCCAGACAGCTGGCCGCACACTGAGCACATCGGAACTGCCATTGCCTTAGGTCGTCATCTTTCTCAGCCTCGGTTTTCAGGATTCAGAACCTGGACCTTATCTCCAATCACGGCCCGGGTTTGAAAATGATGCAGAAATCAGAACTCTTTCCCCATGGCAAGAAACCTCTGGTTGGCATGTTGTCCAATGTTCAGTGTAGTTGAAACCAGTGTGGCCCATGAGTCCCCGCCCATGCTTCCGGGCCACATTGGTCACAAACACACATTGTGACCCTCAGCCTGAGCCCAGTCCTCAGGTAAGGCCTCTCAGTGGCTGGATGGAGAGACAGCATATTGGGCTTGCCATGCCCCTAGGCCCCAATTTTTAACCATAGTTCGGGTTGTCCCTTCACTCTTCCCCAGGGCTCTGCTTTGGAATTCCTCTTTTGGAGGGACACCTGAAGTAACAAACCTGAAAGGAGTCCTCCCATCACACAGATTGACGAAAAACAATTGGGATCGGGCCAAATCCACAGAGAGCGAGATTCGTCCATGGCCCATGAGGCCTCCTCAACATTCCACAGCCATCGCTGATACAAAATCCAGAGACAAAAGCCTGAGCACGAGCCTCAGACTCGCTCATTCTTCATATCCTGAATAGTTCTTCAGATAAGAACGTACACTGGACTGGAATGCACCCAAAATATATAGTCTAACCTGGGCACTAATTCACTGTCTGACATCCTGAGCCCGGACCTCATGACCAACACCCAAACAGCTGACCGCAGACTGAGGACATCAGAACCACCATGGCCATAGGTCATCATCTCTTCCCTACCTCAGATTTCAGGCTTCAGAACCTAGACCTTATCTCCAATCACTGCCCAGGGGTGACTGTGATGCAGAAATCAGAACTCTTCCTTACCCATGGCAAGAAACCTTGTGGTTGGCATGTTGCCCAAAGTTCAGTGTAGGAAAAACCAGCATTCACCTTGAGGCCCCGCCCATTCTTGAGTGCGACGAGGGCATAAACACGCATTGTGACCCTCAGCGTGAGTCCTGTCCTCTAGTACGTCCTCTCAGTGGCTGGAGGATTAGATGTCATAATTGGCCTGACTTGTCCCTAGGCCCCAATTTTTAACCAGATTTCTGGTTGTCCAGGCGCCCCTCCCCAGGGCTCTACTCTGGAATCCCTCATTTGGTCGGTCACCTGAGGTTGAAAAACAAATCAAAAGAAATCAACAACAACAGAACAACGGACTTCTTCCATCCCACAGAATGACTCCAAAATCTTTGGACGGGGCCAAACCCCCAGAGAGTAAGACTCGTCCATTTCCCATGAAGTCACCCGGAAATTTATCGACCATGAGTGACACGATATCCAGAGACAAAACTTGAGCAAGTGCCTCACACTCGCCCTTTTTTCATATCCCGAAGAGTTCTCCTCATGGTCTGTAGATCAGTCCTGCCATACCTATGACCCGAAACATAAGCCGAGTTTGTGTTTTCAAACAACTGTCCAAACAGCCCTGGCCTACACACCCTACAGGCTCAGGCCCCTGGAGCCAAACCTGACGACTGTGCTTGCCCTCTCCAAGGGAATTGTGTGTGCCCATTCCTATGGCCACAACCCAACTAAGAGGATAAACCTCCAAAGTCCCTGAGGCCATCCCAATATGTGTGGCTTCGCAGGACAAATAGGGCCAATCTGGGCCCATCTGAGCACCTACCGGCACTCAGACCCGTAGACTGATGTCCCCAGAGGTAAAAAGGAACGAATAGACCCATAGTCACCTATCGGATCCATTGGTTTGGCTTCCAGGCATCTCTCCTCAGAGGCCTGGATTTCAATAACAGCATATGGCTGTTTATTGACTCACCCATCAGAACAAAACTCATCTACACATGGGAAACTTGCACGATGGAGCTGTGTGAAAGCCTCTCTTTAGGAGAACCCTTCAGGGCCCCAGTGCCACCGCTTCATTCCAATTCTCCATAGACACAAAACCATATTAGGACACATCCACGGGAGAGTCCATTTCAACTGAGCCTCCTCGGTTGCTCCGCTGATCCAGCAGATCTAACCTGTCTTGTTGCTTGTAGACAATTGGAATGCGAGGTGGGCTACCCAGCCATCCATCCTTAGAACCCTGCTCGGAATCGTTGCCCTGGAGCCAACAAACAGGACTCAATTGTCCTGCAGAAGAATCTTTGCAATTCGGAATTCTCACAACTCCCATCGTGGGAAAACCGTCATGGCCTCGTGATCCACCCCCCCTTCAAGAAGGGGCCATCAGGGACAGAATGTCTAACCTGAGCAATCGTCTGATCCTCGCCCTGACTTCAGATGCACGAGATCTCGATTCAGGTCTGTAGATTGCCTGCCTTATCCTTACCCAGAAACCTAGGCCTAGCTTGGATTCTCAGACTTACGTCCTCAGACTGCTGACCCATAACCCTCCAGTTTGGCAATCAAGACTACAATGCAGCACTCTGCCTGCCCCCCAGAAGAAAAACATTGCCCTCTGGGGCTACTCAGATACCCCAAATGAGGATCAACCTGCACGCCATTCGGCTGTACCCCAAATATATAGGCTGACCTGGTCACTAATGCCCTTTCTGACACAGCCTGAGCCTGGACCTCCTGGCCCCACCCAGACAGCTTGCCGCACACTGAGCACATCGGACCCGCCATGGCCTTAGGTCGTCATCTCTTCTCAACCTCGGTTTTCAGGCTTCAGAACCTAGACCTTGTCTCCAATCACGGACTGTGTTTGAAAATGATGCAGAAATCAGAACTCTTTCCCCATGGCAAGAAACCTTGTCGTTGGCATGTTGTCCAAGGTTCAGTGTTGTTGAAACCAGTGTGGCCCATGAGGCCCCGCCCATGCTTCCGGGCCACATTGGTCACAAACACACATTGTGACCCTCAGTCTAGGCCAAGTCCTTAAGTAAGGCCTCTCAGTGGCTGGATGGAGAGACAGCATATTGGGCTTGTCATGCCCCTAGGCCCCAATTTTTAACCATAGTTCGGGTTGTGTCTTCACTGTTCCCCAGGGCTCTGCATTGGAATTCCTCTTTTGGGGGGACACCTGATGTAACAAACATGAAAGGAGTCCTCCCATCCCACAGATTGACGAAAAACAATTGGGATCGGGCCAAATCCACATAGAGCAAGATTCGTCCATGGCCCATGAGGCCTCCCCAACATTCCAAGGCCATTGCTGATACAAAATCCAGAGACAAAAGCCTGAGCACGCGCCTCATACTCGATCATTCTTCATATCCTGAAGAGTTCTTCAGATAAGAACCTACACGGCACTCGAATGCACCCAAAATATATAGTCTAACCTGGGCACTAATGCACTGTCTGACAACCTGAGCCCGGACCTCGTGACCAACACCCAGACAGCTGACCGCACACTGAGCACATCAGACCCGCCATGGCCTTAGTTCATCATCTCTTCCCTACCTCAGTTTTCAGGATTCAGAACCTAGACCTTATCTCTAATCACTGCCCAGGGCTGACTGTGATGCAGAAATCAGAACTCTTCCTTACCCATGGCAAGAAACCTTCTGGTGGGCATGTTGTCCAACGTTCAGTGTAGGAAAAACCAGCATTTACCCTGAGGCCCCGCCCATTCTTGAGTGTGACAAGGGCATAAACACGCATTGTGACCATCAGCGTGAGTCCTGTCCTCTAGTACGTCCTCTCAGTGGCTGGACCATTAGATGTCATAATGGGCTTGACATGTCCCTAGGCCCCAATTTTTAACCAGATTTCTGGTTGTCCAGTCGCCCCTCCCCAGGGCTCTACTCTGGAATCCCTCATTTGGTCGGACACCTGAGGTTGAAAAACAAAACAAAAGAAATCAACAGCAGAACAACGGACTTCTTCCATCCCACAGAATGACTCCAAACTCTTTGGACGGGGCCAAACCCCCAGACAAAGACTCGTCCATTTCCCATGAAGTCACCCGGAAATTTCTCGACCATGAGTGACACGATATCCAGAGACAAAAACTTTAGCAAGAGCCTCACACTCGCCCTTTTTTCATATCCCGAAGAGTTCTACTCATGGTCTGTAGATCAGTCCTGCCATACATATGACCCGAAACATAAGCCGAGTTTGTGTTTTCAGACAACTGTCCACACAGCCGTGGCCTACACATCCTACAGGCTCAGGCCCCTGGAGCCAAACCTAACGACTGTGCTTGCCCTCTCCAAGGGAATTGTATGTGCCCATTCCAATGGCCACAACCCTACTAATAGGATAAACCTCCAAAGTCCCTGAGGCCATCCCAATATTGTGGCTTCCTAGGACAAACAGGGGCAATCTGGGCCCATCTGAGCACCTACCGGCACTCAGACCCGTAGACTGATGTCCCCAGAGTTAAAAAGGAACGAACAGGCCCATAGGCACCTATCGGATCCATTGGTTTGGCTTCCAGTCATCTCTCCTCAGAGGCCTGGATTTCAATAACAGCATATGGCTGTTTCTTGAGATCACCCATCCGAACAAAACTCATCTACACATGGGAAACTTGCACTATGGAGCTGTGTGAAAGCCTCTCTTTTTTTTTTTTTTTTTATTTTTTATAAACATATATTTTTATCCCCAGGGGTACAGGTCTGGGAATCACCAGGTTTACACACTTCACAGCACTCACCAAAGCACATACCCTCCCCAATGTCCATAATCCCACCCCCTTCTCCCAAAAACCCCCTCCCCCCAGCAACCCTCAGTTTGTTTTGTGAGATTAAGAGTCACTTATGGTTTGTCTCCCTCCCAATCCCATCTTGTTTCATTTATTCTTCTTCTACCCACTTAAGCCTCCATGTTGCATCACCACTTCCTCATATCAGGGAGATCATATGATTGTTGTCTTTCTCTGCTTGACTTATTTCGCTAAGCATGATACGCTCTAGTTCCATCCATGTTGTTGCAAATGGCAAGATTTCATTTCTTTTGATGGCTGCATAGTATTCCATTGTGTATATATACCACATCTTCTTGATCCATTCATCTGTTGATGGACATCTAGGTTCTTTCCATAGTTTGGCTATTGTGCACATTGCTGCTATAAACATTCAGGTGCATGTGTCCCTTTGGATCACTACATTTGTATCTTTAGGGTAAATACCCAATAGTGCAATTGCTGGGTCATAGGGCAGTTCTATTTTCAACATTTTGAGGAACCTCCATGCTGTTTTCCAGAGTGGCTGCACCAGCTTGCATTCCCACCAACAGTGTAGGAGGGTTCCCCTTTCTCCGCATCCTCGCCAGCATCTGTCATTTCCTGACTTGTTGATTTTAGCCATTCTGACTGGTGTGAGGTGATATCTCATTGTGGTTTTGATTTGTATTTCCCTGATGCCGAGTGATATGGAGCACTTTTTCATGTGTCTCTTGGCCATCTGGATGTCTTCTTTGCAGAAATGTCTGTTCATGTCTTCTGCCCATTTCTTGATTGGATTATTTGTTCTTTGGGTGTTGAGTTTGCTAAGTTCTATATAGATTCTGGACACTCGTCCTTTATCTGATATGTCGTTTGCAAATATCTTCTCCCATTCTATCAGTTGTCTTTTGATTTTGTTAACTCTTTCTTTTGCTGTGCAAAAGCTTTTGATCTTGATGAAATCCCATTAGTTCATTTTTTTCCCCTTGCTTCCCTTGCCTTTTGCGTTGTTCCTAGGAAGATGTTGCTGCGGCAGAGGTCGAAGAGGTTGCTGCCCGTGTTCTCCTCAAGGATTTTGATGGATTCCTTTCGTACATTGAGGTCCTTCATCCATTTTGAGTCTATTTTTGTGTGTGGTGTAAGGAAATGGTCCAATTTCATTTTTCTGCATGTGGCTGTCCAATTTTCCCAGCACCATTTATTGAAAAGGCTGTCTTTTTTCCATTGGACATTCTTTCCTCATAGTATGTCGAAGATTAGTTGACCATAGATTTGAGGGTCTATTTCTGGGCTCTCTATTCTGTTCCATTGATCTATGTGTCTGTTTTTGTGCCAGTACCATGCTGTCTTGATGATGACAGCATTGTAATAGAGCCTGAAGTCCGGAATTGTGATGCCACCAACGTTGGCTTTCTTTTTCAATATCCCTTTGGCTATTCGAGGTCTTTTCTGGTTCCATATAAATTTTAGAATTATTTGTTCCATTTCTTTGAAAAAGATGGATGGTACTTTGATAGGAATTGCATTAAATGTGTAGATTGCTTTAGGTAGCATAGACATTTTCACAATATTTATTCTTCCAATCCAGGAGCATGGAACATTTTTCCATTTCTTTGTGTCTTCCTCAATTTCTTTCATGAGTACTTTATAGTTTTCTGAGTATAGATTCTGTGTCTCTTTGGTTAGGTTTATTCCTAGGTATCTTATGGTTTTGGATGCAATTGTAAATGGGATTGACTCCTTAATATCTCTTTCTTCTGTCTTGCTGTTGGTGTAGAGAAATGCAACTGATTTCTGTGCATTGATTTTATTCCTGACACTTTACTGAATTCCTGTATAAGTTCTAGCAGTTTTGGAGTGGAGTCTTTTGGGTTTTCCACATATAGTATCATATCATCTGGGAAGAGTGATAATTTGACTTCTTCTTTGCCGATTTGGATGCCTTTAATTTCCTTTTGTTGTCTGATTGCTGAGGCTAGGACCTCTAGTACGATGTTGAATAGCAGTGGTGGTAATGGACATCCCTGCCGTGTTCCTGACCTTAGCGGAAAAGCTTTCAGTTTTTCTCCATTGAGAATGATATTTGCGGTGGGTTTTTCATAGATGGCTTTGATGATATTGAGGTATGTGCCCTCTATCCCTACACTTTGAAGAGTTTTGATCAGGAAGGGATGTTGTACTTTGCCAAATGCTTTTTAAGCATCTATTGAGAGTATCATATGGTTCTTGTTCTTTCTTTTATTGATGTGTTGTATCACATTGACTGATTTGCGGATGTTGAACCAACCTTGCAGCCCTGGAATAAATCCCACTTGGTCGTGGTGAATAATCTTTTTAATGTACTGTTGAATCCTATTGGCTAGTATTTTCTTGAGTATTTTCGCATCTGTGTTCATCAAGGATATCGGTCTATAGCTCTCTTTTTTGGTGGGATCCTTGTCTGGTTTTGGGATCAAGGTGATGCTGGCCTCATAAAATGAGTTTGGAAGTTTTCCTTCCATTTCTATTTTTTGGAACAGTTTCAGGAGAATAGGAATTAGTTCTTCTTTAAATGTTTGGTAGAATTCCCCAGGGAAGCCGTCTGGCCCTGGGCTTTTGTTTGTTTGGAGATTTTTAATGACTGTTTCAATCTCCTTACTGGTTATGGGTCTGTTCAGGCTTTCTATTTCTTCCTGGCTCAGTTGTGGTAGTTTATATGTTTCTAGGAATGCATCCATTTCTTCCAGATTGTCAAATTTATTGCCGTAGAGTTGCTCATAGTATGTTCTTATAATAGTTTGTATTTCTTTGGTGTTAGTTGTGATCTCTCCTCTTTCATTCATGATTTTATTTATTTGGGTCCTTTCTCTTTTCTTTTTGATAAGTCGGGCCAGGGGTTTATCAATTTTATTAATTCTTTCAAAGAACCAGCTCCTAGTTTCGTTGATTTGTTCTATTGTTTTTTTGGTTTCTATTTCATTGATTTCTGCTCTGATCTTTATGATTTCTCTTCTCCTGCTGGGCTTAGGGTTTCTTTCTTGTTCTTTCTCCCAGCTCCTTTAGGTGTAGCGTTAGGTTGTGTACCTGAGACCTTTCTTGTTTCTTGAGAAAGGCTTGTACCGCTATATATTTTCCTCTCAGGACTGCCTTTTTTGTGTCCCACAGATTTTGAAACCGTTGTATTTTCATTATCATTTGTTTCCACGATTTTTTTCAATTCTTCTTCTTTAATTTCCCGGTTGACCCATTCATTCTTTAGAAGGATACTGTTTAGTCTCCATGTATTTGGGTTCTTTCCAAACTTCCTTTTGTGGTTGAGTTCTAGCTTTAGAGCATTGTGGTCTGAAAATATGCAGGGAATGATCCCAATCTTTTGATACCGGTTGAGTCCTGATTTAGGACCGAGGATGTGATCTATTCTGGAGAATGTTCCATGTGCACTAGAGAAGAATGTGTATTCTGTTGCTTTGGGATGAAATATTCTGAATATATCTGTGATGTCCATATGGTCCAGTGTGTCATTTAAGGCCTTTATTTCCTTGCTTATCTTTTGCTTGGATGACCTGTCCATTTCAGTGAGGGGAGTGTTAAAGTCCCCTACTATTATTGTATTATTGTTGATGTGTTTCTTTGATTTTGTTATTAATTGGTTTATATAGTTGGCTGCTCCCACATTGGGGGCATAGATATTTAAAATTGTTAAATCTTCTTGTTGGACAGACCCTTTGAGTATGATATAGTGTCCTTCCTCATCTCTTATTATAGTCTTTGGCTTAAAATCTAATTGATCTGATATAAGGATTGCCACTCCTGCTTTCTTCTGATGTCCATTAGCATGGTAAATTCTTTTCCACCCCCTCACTTTAAATCTGGAGGTGTCTTCGGGCTTAAAATGTGTTTCTTGGAGGCAACATATAGATGGGTTTTGTTTTTTTTTTCCATTCTGATACCCTGTGTCTTTTGACAGGGGCATTTAGCCCATTCACATTCAGGGTAACTATTGAGAGATATGAATTTAGTGCCATTGTATTGCCTGTAAGGTGACTGTTACTGTATATGGTCTCTGTTCCTTTCTGATCTACCACTTGTAGGCTCTCTCTTTGCTTAGAGGACCCCTTTCAATATTTCCTGTAGAGCTGGTTTGGTATTTGCAAATTCTTTCAGTTGTTGTTTGTCCTGGAAGCTTTTAATCTCTCCTTCTATTTTCAATGATAGCCTAGCTGGATATAGTATTCTTGGCTGCATGTTTTTCTCGTTTAGTGCTCTGAAAATATCATGCCAGCTCTTTCTGGCCTGCCAGGTCTCTGTGGATAAGTCAGCTGCCAATCAAATATTTTTACCATTGTATGTTACAGACTTCTTTTCCCGGGCTGCTTTCAGGATTTTCTCTTTGTCATTGAGACTTGTAAATTTTACTATTAGGTGACGGGGTGTGGGCCTATTCTTATTGATTTTGAGGGGCATTCTCTGAACCTCCTGAATTTTGATGCTCGTTCCCTTTGCCATATTGGGGAAATTCTCCCCAATAATTCTCTCCAGGATACCTTCTGCTCCCCTCTCACTTTCTTCTTCTTCTGGAATCCCAATTATTCTAATGTTGTTTCGTCTTATGGTGTCACTTATCTCTCGAATTCTCCCCTCGTGGTCCAGTAGCTGTTTGTCCCTCTTTTGCTCAGCTTCTTTATTCTCTGTCTTTTCGTCTTCTATATCACTAATTCTTTTTTCTGGCCTCATTTATCCTAGCAGTTAGAGCCTCCATTTTTGATTGCACCTCATTAATAGCTTTTTTTTTTTTAAAGATTTTATTTATTTATTTGACAGAGAGAAATCACAAGTAGGCAGAGAGGCAGGCAGAGAGTGAGAGAGAGGAGGAAGCAGGCTCCCTGCCGAGCAGAGAGCCCGATACGGGACTCGATCCCAGGACCCTGAGATCATGACCTGAGCCGAAGGCAGCAGCTTAAACCACTGAGCCACCCAGGCGCCCTCATTAATAGCTTTTTTGATTTCACCTTGGTTAGATTTTAGTTCTTTTATTTCTCCAGAAAGGGCTTTTATATCTCTCGAGAGGGTTTCTCTAATAACTTCCATGCCTTTTTCGAGCCCGGCTAGAACCTTGAGAATTGTCATTCTGAACTCTAGATCTGACATATTACCGATGTCTGTATTGATTAGGTCCCTAGCCTTCGGTACTGCCTCTTGTTCTTTTTTTTGTGTTGAATTTTTACGTCTTGTCATTTTGTCCAGATAAGAGTAAATGAAGGGGCAAGTAAAATACTAAAAGGGTGGCAACAACCCCAGGAAAATATGCTTTAACCAAATTAGAAGAGATCCAAAATCGTGAGTGGGGAGAAAGGGGATAAAAAGAGGTTTAAAAAGGAAGAAAGAAAAAAGAAAAAAAAAGAAAAGAAAAGAAAAGAATATTTTTAAAAAAAGAAAACACCTAAGAAAAATGTAAATATATATATATATATATATATATATATATATATATAGATAAACTAGTAAAAAATCGTTAAAAAAGAAAAAGGTAACAGTTAAAAAAAAATTTTACCCGAAGGCGAGAAAAGAAAAAAAAAATGAAAAAGAAAAAATTAAATTAACTGCAAGACTAAAAAAAATCACAGGAAAAAAGCCATGAGTTCCGTGCTGGGCTTTCTCCTCCTCTGGAATTCTGCTGCTCTCCTTGGTATTGAAACCGCACTCCTTGGTAGGTGAACTTGGTCTCGGCTGGATTTCTTGTTGATCTTCTGGGTGAGGGGCCTGTTGTAGTGATTCTCAAGTGTCTTTGCCCCAGGCGGAATTACACCGCCCTTACCCGGGGCCTGGGTGAGTAATCCGCTCGGGTTTGCTTTCAGGAGCTTTTTTTCCCTGAGTGCTTTCCGTAGAGTTCCAGAGGACGGGAATACAAATGGCGGCCTCCTGGTCTCCGGCCCGGAGGAGCCGAGAGCCCAGGGCCCCACTCCTCAGTGCGCCCTCAGAGAACAGCGCCCAGTTACTCCCGTGTGCCTGACCTCTGGACGCGCTCCGAGCTCACCGAGCCTGCGACCGGTTCAAGGTAACACGGAGCTGCGAGCTTACTGTCGGCTCTGTCTCTGTAGCCGGCTTTCCCGTCCCAATACCCGCAAACTCTGCGACACCCAGACACCCCCGCTCCTTCTGTGACCCTGCGGGACCTGAGGCCACGCTGACCCCGCGTGGGCTTCGCCCCGGTTTAGCCTCTGGAGCGATGTCCCTCAGCGGAACAGACTTTTAAAAGTCCTGATTTTGTGCGCGGTTGCTCCGCCGCTTTCCGGGAGCCGGCCCCTCCCCCCGGGGTCTATCTTCCCGTCGCTTTGGATTCACTTCTCCGCCGGTCCTACCTTTCAGAAAGTGGTTGTTTTTCTGTTTCCAGAATTGCTGTTCTTCTTCTCTTCGATCTGCCGATGGATTTTCAGGTGTTTGCAATCTTTAGATAAGCTATCTAGCTGATCTCCGGCTAGCTGAAGCAGTCTCAGCTTGCTACTTCTAGGCCATCTTGACTCCTCATCCTGAAAGCCTCTCTTTAGGAGAACCCTTCAGGGCCCCAGTGCCACCGCTTCATTCCAAGGTCTCCATAGACACAAAACCATATTAGGACACATCCAAGGGAGAGTCCATTTCAACTCAGCCTCCTCGGTTGCTCCGCTGATCCAGCAGATCTAACCTGTCTTGTTGCTTGTAGACAATTGGAATGCGAGGTGGGCTACCCAGCCATCCATCCTTAGAACCCTGCTCGGAATCGTTGTCCTGGAGCCAAACAACAGGTCTCAATGGTCCTGCAGAAGAATCTTTGCAGTTGGGAGCTTCTCACAACTCCCATCGTGGGAAAACCGTCATGGCCTCGTGATCCACCGCCCCTTCAAGAAGGGGCCATCAGGGACAGAATGTCCAACCTAAGCGATCGTCTGATCCTCGCCCTGACTTCAGATGCACGAGATCTCGATTCAGGTCTGGAGATTGTGCCTGCCATATCCTAACCCAGAATCCTAGGCCTAGCTTGGGTACTCAGAAATCCGTCCTCAGACTACTGGCCCACAAGCCCTCCATTTCGCAATCCAGAACTACAATGCAGCACTCTGCCTGCCCTCCAGAAGAATATCATTGCCCTCTGGGGCTACCCAGAACCCGCAAATGAGGATCAATGGGACACGCCATTCGGCTGTACCCGAAATATATAGGCTGACCTGGGCACTAATGCCCTTTCTGACATAGCCTGAGCCTGGACCTCCTGGCCCCACCGAGACAGTAGGCCGCACACTGAGCACATCGGACCCGCCATGGCCTTAGATAATCATCTCTTATCAAGCTCGGTTTTCAGGCTTCAGAACCTAGACCTTATCTCCAATAACGGCCCGGGTTTGAAAATAATGCAGAAATCAGAACTCTTTCCCCATGGCAAGAATCCTTATGGTTGGCATGTGTCCAAGGTTCAGTGTAGTTGTAACCAAGGTTGCCCATGAGGCCCTGCCCATGCTTGCGGGCCACATTGGTCACAAACACACAATGTGACCCTCAGCCTGAGCCCAGTCCTCAGTAAGGCCTCTCAGTGGCTGGAAGGAGAAACAGCATATTGTGCTTGCCATGCCCCTAGGCCCCAATTTTTAACCATACTTCGGGTTGTCCCTTCACTCTTCCCCAGGGGTCTGCTTTTGAATTCCTCTTTTGGTGGGATACCTGAGGTAACAAACCTGAAAGGAGTCCTCCCATCCCAAAGATTGACGAAAAACAATTGGGATCGGGCCAAATCCACAGAGAGCAAGATTCGTCCATGGCCCATGAGGCCTCCCCAACATTCCACGGCCATCGCTGATTCAAAATCCAGAGACAAAAGCCTGAGCACGACCTCAGACTCGCTCATTTTTCATATCCTGAAGAGTTGTTCAGATAAGAACTTACACGGCACTCGAATGCACCCAAAATATATAGTCTAACCTGGGCACTAATGAACTGTCTGACAACCTGAGCCCGGACCTCGTGACCAGGACACAGACAACTGACCGCATACTGAGCACATCAGACCCGCCTTGGTCTTAGGTCATCATCTATTCCCTACCTCAGTTTTCAGGCTTCAGAACCTAGACCTTATCTCCAATCACTGCCCAGCTGTGACTGTGATGCAGAAATCAAAACTCTTCCTTACCCATGGCAAGAAAACTTGTGGTTGGCATGTTGTCCAACGTTCAGTGTAGGAGAAACCAGCATTCACCCTGAGGCCCCGCCCATTCTTGAGTGTGACGAGGGCATAAACACGCATTGTGACCCTCAGCTTGAGTCCTGTCCTCTAGTACGTCCTCTCAGTGGCTGGACCATTAGATGTCATAATGGGCCTGACATGTCCCTAGGACACAATTTTTAACCAGATTTCTGATTGTCCAGTCGCCCCTCCCCAGGGCTCTACTCTGGAATCCCTCATTTGGTGGGACACCTGAGGTTGAAAAACAAAACCAAACAAATCAACAACAACAGAAGAACGGATCTTCCATCCGACAGAATCACCCCAGACACTTTGGAGGGGGGCCAAACCCCCAGAGAGTAAGACTCGTCCATTTTCCATGAAGTTACCCGGAAATTTCACGACCATGAGTGACACGATATCCAGAGACATAAACTTGAGCAAGAGCCTCACACTCGCCCTTTTTTAATATCCCGAAGTGTTCTCCTCATGGTCTGTAGATCAGTCCTGCCATACCTATGACCCGAAACATAAGCCGAGTTTGTGTTTTCAGACAACTGTCCAAACAGCCCTGGCCTACACACCCTATATGCTCAGGCCCCTGGAGCCAAACCTGGCGACTGTGCTTGCTCACTCCAAGGGAATTGTATGTGCCCACTCCAATGGCCACAACGCAACTATAGGATAAACCTCCAAAGTCCCTGAGGCCATCCCAATATTTGTGGCTTCCCAGGATAAACATGGGCAATGTGGGCCCATCTGAGCACCTACCGGCACTCAGACCCGTAGACTGTTGTGCCCAGAGGTAAAAAGGAACGAACAGGCCCCTAGGGACTATCGGATCCATTGCTTTGGTTTCCAGGCATCTCTCCTAAGAGGCCTGGATTTCAATAACAGCATATGGCTGTTTCCTGACTCACCCATCAGATCAAATCTCATCTACACATGAGAAACTTGCACGATGGAGCTGTGTGAAAGCCTCTCTTTAGGAGAACCCTTCAAGGCTTCAGTGCCACTGCTTCATTCCAAGGTCTCCATAGACACAAAATCATATTAGGACACATCCACGGGAGAGTCCATTTCAACTCAGCCTCCTCAGTTGCTCCCCCCAGTACAGCAGATCTAACCTGTCTTGTTGCTTGGAAACAATTGGAATGCGAGGTGGGCTGCCCAGCCATCCATCCTTAGAACCCTGCTCGGAATCGTTGTCCAGGAGCCAACCAACAGGTCCAATTGTCCTGCAGTAGAATCTTTGCAGTTGGGAGCTTCTCACAACTACCATCGTGGGAAAACCCCCATGGCCTCGTGATCCAACCCCCTTCAAGAAGGGGCCATCAGGGACAGAATGTCCAACCTGAGCGATCGTCTGATCCTCGCCCTGACTTCAGATGCACGAGATCTCGATTCAGGTCTGTAGATTGTGCCTGCCATATCCTCACCCAGAAACCTAAGCCTAGCTTGGGTTCTCAGACTTCCGTCCTCAGACTACTGGCCCACAAGCCCGCCAGTTTGGCCATCCAGAAGTACAATGCAGCACTCTGCCTGCCCTCCAGAAGAAAAAAAACATATCCCTCTGGGGCTACCCAGAAACCCCAAATGAGGATCAATGGGGCACGCCATTCGGCTGAACCCCAAATATATAGGCTGACCTGGGCACTAATGCCCTTTCTGACAAAGCCTGATCCAGGTCTTCTTGGCCCCACCGAGACAGCTGGCCGCACCCTGAGCACATCGTACCCGCCATGGCCTTAGGTCGTCATCTCTTCTCAACCTCGTTTTTCAGGCTTCAGAACCTAGACATTATCTCTAATCACGGCCCGGGTTTGAAAATGATGCAGAAATCAGAACTCTTTCCCCATGGCAAGAAACCTTGTGGTTGGCATGTTGTCCCAGGTTCAGTGTAGTTGAAACCTGTGTGGCCCATGAGGCCCCGCCCATGCTTGCGGGCCATATTGGTCACAAACACACATTGTGACCCTCAGCCTGCGCCCAGTCCTCAGGTAAGGCCTCTCAGTGGCTGGATGGAGAGACAGCATATTGGGCTTGCCATGCCCCTAGGCCCCAATTCTTAAACATAGTTCGGGTTGTCCTTTCACACGCTTCCCCAGGGCTCTGCTTTGGAATTCCTCTTTTAGTGGGACACCAGAGGTAACAAACCGGAAAGGAGTCCTCCCATCCCACAGATTGACGAAAAACAATTGGGATCGGGCAAGTCCACAGAGATTAAGATTCTTCCATGGCCCATGAGGCCTCCCCAACATTCCACGGCCATCGCTGATACAAAATCCAGAGACAAAAGGCTGAGCACATGTCTCAGACTCGCTCATTCTTCATATCCTGAAGAGTTCTTCATATAAGAACCTAACGGCACTCGAATGCACCCAAAATATATAGTATAACCTGGGCACTAATGCACTGTCTAACAACCTGAGCCCGGAAATCGTGAACAACACCCAGGCAGCTGACCGCACACTGAGCACATCAGACCCGCCATGGCCTTAGGTCATCATCTCTTCCCTACCTCAGTTTTCAGGCTTCAGAACCTAGACCTTATCTCCAATCACTGCCCATGGGTGACTGTGATGCAGAATCAGAACTCTTCCTTACCCATGGCAAGAAACCTTGTGGTTGGCATGTTGTCCAAAGTTCAGTGTAGGAGAAACCAGCATGTACCCTGAGTCCCCGCCCATTCTTGAGTGCGACGAGGTCATAAAAACGCATTGTGACCCTCTGCGTGATTCCTGTCCTCTAGTAAGTCCTCTCAGTGGCTGGACCATTAGATGTCATAATGGGCTTGTCATGTCCCTAGCCTCCAATTTTTAACCAGATTTCTGGTTGTCCTGTCGCCCCTCCCCAGGGCTCTACTCTGGAATCCCTCATTTTGTGGGACACCTGTGGTTGAAAAACAAAACAAAACAAATCAACAACAACAGAAAAACGGACTTCTTCATTCCCACAAAATGACCCCAAACTCTTTGGACGGGGCCAAACTCCCAGAGAGTAAGACTCGTCCATTTCCCATGAAGTCACCCGGATATTTCACGACCATGCGTGACACGATATCCAGAGACAAAAACTTGAGCAAGAGCCTCACACTCGCCCTTTTTAATATCCCGAAGAGTTCTCCTCATGGTCTGTAGATCAGTCCTGCCATACCTATGACCCGAAACATACGCCAAGTTTGTGTTTTGAGACAACTGTCCAAACAGCCCTGGCCTACACACCCTACAGGCTCAGGCCCTTGGAGCCAAAACTGACGACGGTGCTTTCCCTCTCCAAGGGAATTGTATGTGCCCATTCCCATGGCCACAACCCTACTAATAGGAAAAACCTCCAAATTCCCTGAGGCCATTCCAATATTTGTGGCTTCCCACGACAAACAGGGGCAATATGGCGCCATCTGAGCACCTACCAGCACTCAGACCCGTAGACTGTTGTGCCCAGAGGTAAAAAGGAACGAACAGGCCCCTAGGCACCTATCGGATCCATTGCTTTGGTTTCCAGGCATCTCTCCTCAGAGGCCTGGATTTCAATAACAGCATATGGCTGTTTCTTGACTCACCCATCAGAACAAATCTCATCTACACATGGGAAACTTGCACGATGGAGCTGTGTGAAAGCCTCTCTTTAGGAGAACCTTTCAGGGCCCCAGTGCCACCGCTTCATTCTAAGATCTCCATAGACACAAAATCATATTAGGACACATCCACGGGAGAGTCCATTTCAACTCAGCCACCTCGGTTGCTCTCCCAGATCCAGCAGATCTAAACTGAATTGTTGCGTGGAGACAATTGGAATGCGAGGTGGGCTACCCAGCCATCCATCCTTAGAACCCTGCTCAGAATCGTTGTCCTGCAGCCAACCAACAGGTCTCAATTGTCCTGCAGAAGAATCTTTGCAGTTGGGAGCTTCTCACAACTCCCATCATGGGAAAACCCCCATGGCTTCGAGATCCACACCCCTTCAAGAAGGGGCCATCAGGGACAGAATGTCCAACCTGAGCGATCGTCTGATCCTCGACCTGACTTCAGTTGCACGAGATCTCGATTCAGGTCTGTAGATTGTGCCTGCCATATCCTCACCCAGAAACCTAGGCCTAGCTTGGGTCCTCAGACATCCGTCCTCAGACTACTGGCCCACAAGCCCTCCATTTGGCAATCCAGAACTATAATGCAGCACTCTGCCTGCCCTCCAGAAGAAAAACATTGCCCTCTGGGGCTACCCAGAAACCCCAAATGAGGATCAACGGGGCATGCCATTCGTCTGTACCCCAAATATATAGGCTGACCTGGGCACTAATGCCCTTTCTGACAAAGCCTGATCCAGGTCTTCTTGGCCCCACCGAGAGACTAGGCCGCACACTGAGCACATCGGACCAGCCATGGCCTTAGATCGTCATCTCTTATCAACCTCGGTTTTCAGGCATCAGAACGTAGACCTTATCTCCAATAACGGCCTGGGTTTGAAAATGATGCAGAAATCAGAACTCTTTCCCCATGGCAAGAAACCTTGTGGTTGGCATGTTGTCCAAGGTTCAGTGTAGTTGTAACCAGTGTGGCCCATGAGGCCCCGCCCATGCTTCCGGGCCACATTGGTCACAAACACACATTGTGACCCTCAGCCTAAGCCCAGTCCTCAGGTAAGGCCTCTCAGTGGCTGGATGGAGAGACAGCATATTGGGCTTGCCATGCCCCTAGGCCCCAATTTTTAACCATAGTTCGGGTTGTCCCTTCACTCTTCCCCAGGGCTCTACTTTGGAATTCCTCTTTTGGTGGGACACCTGAGGTAACAATCCCGAAAGGAGTCCTCCCATCCCACAGATTGACCAAAAACAATTGGGATCGGGCCAAGTCCACAGAGAGCACGATTCGTCCATGGCCCATGGGGCCTCCCCAACATTCCACGGCCATCGCTGATACAAAATCCAGAGACAAAAGCCTGAGCACGCACCTCAGACTCGCTCATTCTTCATATCCTGAAGAGTTGTTCAGATAAGAACTCACACGGCCCTCGAATGCACCTAAAATATATAGTCTAAACTGGGCACTAATGCACTGTCTGACAACCTGAGCCCTGACGACGTGACCAACACCCAGACACCTGACAGCACACTGAGCACATCAGACCCGCCATGGCCTTAGGTCATCATCTCATCCCTACCTGAGTTTTCAGGCTTCAGAACCTAGACCTTATCTCCAATCACTGCCCAGGGGAGACTTTGATGCAGAATCAGAACTCTTCCTTACCCATGGCAAGAATCATTGTGGTTGGCATGTTGTCCAACGTTCAGTGTAGGACAAACCAGCATTCACACTGAGGCCACGCCCAACTTTGAGTGCGACGAGGGTAAAACACGCATTGTGACCCTCAGCGTGAGTCCTGTCCTCTAGTACCTCCTCTCAGTGGCTGGACCATTAGATGTCATAATGGGCTTGACATGTCCCTAGGCCCCAATTTTTAACCAGATTTCTGGTTGTCCAGTCGCCCCTCCCCAGGGCTCTACTCTGGAATACCTCATTTGGTGGGACACCTGAGGTTGAAAAACAAAACCAAACAAATCAACAACAACAGAAGAACGGATCTTCCATCCCACAGAATCACCCCAAACTCTTTGGACGGGGCCAAATTCCCAGAGAGTAAGACTTGTCCTTTCCCATGTAGTCACCCGGAAATTTCACGGCCATGTGTGACACGATATCCAGAGACAAAAACTTGAGCAAGAGCCTCACACTCGCCCTTTTTTTTCATATATCCCGAATTGTTCTCCTCATGGTCTGTAGATCAGTCCTGCCATACCTATGACCCGAAACATAAGCCGAGTTTGTGTTTTTCAGACAACTGTCCAAACAGCCCTGGGATACACACCCTACGGGCTCAGGCCCCTGGAGCCAAACCTAACGACTGTGCTTTCCCACTCCAAGGGAATTTTATGTGTCCATTCCAATGGCCACAACCCTACTAAGAGTATAATCCTCCAAAGTCCCTTAGGCCATCCCATTATTTGTGGCTTCCCAGGACATCAGGGGCAATCAGGGCCCATCTAAGCACCTACGTGCACTCATTCCCGTAGACTGATGATGTCCCCAGAGGTAAAAAGGAACGAACAGGCCCCTAGGCACCTTTCGGTTCCATTGGTTTGGCCTCCAGGCATCTCTCCTCAGAGGCCTGGATTTCAATAACAACATATGGCTGTTTCTTGACTCACCCATCAGAACAAATCTCATCTACACTTGGGAAACTTCCACGATGGAGCTGTGTGAAAGCCTCTCTTTAGTAGAACCCTTCAGGGCCCCAGTGCCACCGCTTCATTCCAAGGTCTCCATAGACACTACATCATATTAGGACACATCAACGGGAGAGTCCATTTCAACTCAGCCTCCTCGGTTGCTCCCCCAGATCCAGCAGATCTATCCTGTCTTGTTGCATCGAGACAATTGGAATGCGAGGTGGGCTACCCAGCCATCCATCCTTAGAACCCAGCTCGGAATCGTTGACCTGGAGCCAACCAACAGGTCTCAATTGTCCTGCAGAAGAATCTTTGCAGTTGGGAGCTTCTCACAACTCCCATCGTGGGTAAACCCCCATGGCCTCGTGATCCAACCCCCCTTCAAGAATCGGCCATCAGGGACAGACTGTCCAAGCTGAGCGATCATCTGATCTTCGCCCTGACTTCAGATGCACGAGATCTCGATTCAGGTCTGTAGATTGTGCCTGCCATATCCTCACCCAGAAACCTAGCCCTGCTTGGGTGCTCAGACTTCCGTCCTCAGACTACTGGCCCACAAGCCCTCCAGTTTGGCAATCCAGAACTACAATGCAGCACTCTGCCTGCCCTCCAGAAGAAAAACATTGCCCTCTGGGGCTACCCAGAAACCACAAATGAGGATCAACCTGCACGCCATGCGGCTGTACCCCAAATATATAGGCTGACCTGGGCACTAATGCCCTTTCTGACACAGCCTGAGCCTGGACCTCCTGGCCCCACCCAGACAGCTGGCCGCACAGTGAGCACATCGGACCCGCCATGGCCTTAGGTTGTCATCTCTTCTCAACCTCGGTTTTCAGGCTTCAGAACCTAGACCTTATCTCCAACCGATGCCCGGGTTAGAAAATGATGCCGAAATCAGAACTCTTTCCCCATGCAAGAAACCTTGTGGTTGGCATGTTGTCCAAGGTTCAGTGTCGTTGAAACCAGTGTGGCCCATGAGGTCCCGCCCATGATTGCGGGCCACATTGGTCACAAACACACATTGTGACCCTCAGCCTGAACCCAGTCCTCAGGTAAGGCCTCTCAGTGGCTGGATGGAGAGACAGCATATTGGGCTTGCCATGCCCCTAGGTCCCAATTTTTAACCATAGTTCGGGTTGTCCCTTCAATATTCCCCAGGGCTCTGCTTTGGAATTCCTCTTTTGGTGGGACACCTGAGGTAACAAACATGAAAGGAGTCCTCCCATTCCACAGATTGACGAAAAAACACTGGGATCGGGCCAAATCCACACAGAGAGCAAGATACATCCATGGCCCATGAGGCCTCCACAACATATCACGGCCATCGCTGATAGAAAATCCAGAGACAAAATTCTGAGCACGCGCCTCAGACTCGCTCATTCTACATATCCGGAAGAGTTCTTCAGATAAGAACCTTCAAGGCACTCGAAGGCACCCAAAATATATAGTCAAACCTGGGCACTAATGCACTGTGTGACAACCTGAGCCCAGACCTCGTGACCAACACCCACACAGCTGACCGCACACTGAGCACATCAGACCCGCCATGGCCTTAGGTCATCATCTCTTCCCTACCTCAGTTTTCAGGATTCAGAACCTAGACCTTATCTCCAATTACTGCCCAGTGGTGACTGTGATGCAGAAATCAGAACTCTTCCTTACCCATGACAAGAAACATTGTGGTTGGCATGTTGTCCAACGTTCAGTGTAGCAGAAACCAGCATTCAACCTGAGGCCCCCGCCCATTCTTGAGTGCGACGAGGGCATAAACACGCATTGTGACCCTCAGCGTGAGTCCTGTCCTCTAGTAGGTCCTCTCAGTGGCTGGACCATTAGATGTCATAATGGGCTTGACATGTCCCTAGGCCCCAATTTTTAACCAGATTTCTGATTGTCCAGTCGCCCCTCCCCAGGGCTCTACTCTGGAATCCCTCATTTGGTGGGACACCTGAGGTTGAAAAATAAAACAAAACAAATCAACAACAACAGAACAACGGACTTCTTCCTTCACACAGAATGACCCCAAACTCTTTGGACGGGGCCAAACCCCCAGAGAGTAAGACTCGTCCATTTCCCATGAAGTCACCCGGAAATTTCACGACCATGAGTGACACGATATCCAGAGACAAAAACTTGAGCAAGAGCCTCACACTCGCCCTTTTTTCATATCCCGAAGAGTTCTCCTCATGGTCTGTAGATCAGTCCTGCCATACCTTTGACCCGAAAAACAAGCCGAGTTTGTGTTTTCAGACACAACTGTCCAAACCAGCCCTGTCCTACACACCCTTCAGGCTCAGGCCCCTGGAGCCAAACATGACGACTGTGCTTGCCCTCTCCAAGGGAATTTTATGTGCCCATTCCAATGGCCACAACCCTACTAATAGGATAAACCTCCAAATTCCCTGAGGCCGTCCCAATATTTGTGGCTTCCCAGGACAAACAGGGGCAATCTGCGCCCATCTGAGCACCTATCGGGACTCAGACCCATAGACTGATGTCCCCAGAGTTAAAAAGGAACGAACAGGCCGATAGGCACTTATCGGATCCATTGCTTTGGTTTCCAGGCATCTCTCCTTAGAGATCCTTAGAACCCTTAGAACCCTGCTCTTGCATCGTTCCTTATTGGACATCCTTGAGCCATCCAGCACGCCTCAACTGTCCCACAGGAGTCCTTGTGCATGGACCACTTCACAACTCATATCATGGAAAGCTTCCAAGGTCAAATGATGCCCCCAATCTTCATGAAGGCGGATCATGTAAAGAAACTCCATCCTGAGCCAACGGCTGATCTTCGCCTTGACTTCAGATGCACGAGATCTTGATTCAGCTATTCAGAGTGTACCTGCTGTGCCCTCACCCCAAAACCTAAGCATAGCTAGTGTTCTCAGACTTCCTTCCTCACTCTCGTGGACCACACGCCCTCCATTTTGGTATTTCCGATGACACAGTGATGCAGTCTGCCTGCCCTCCAGAAGAAATACGTTGCCCTATGGGTCTACCCAGAAACCTCAAATGAGTATAAACCTGCATGCCACTCAACTGTACACCAATTATATAGTCTAGCCTGTGCACTAATGCCCTGTCTGACACAACCTGAGGCCTGAATTCCCAAACGACACCCAGATGCTTGCCGTACACTGAGAACATCTGAACTGCCATGGCCTTAGGTTGCCATCTCTTTCCAACCTGGTTTTCAGTCTACAGAAACCTAGACCTTATCTCTACTCATTTCCCATGGGTGAACGTGATGCAGAAATCATAACTAACTCCTCCTTCCCTCTCGCCAGAATCTTGTGGTTGGCATCTTATCCAAAGTTCAGTGTAGGACCCCTGTAGGGCCTCCAGGAGTAGTAGTAGGGCCCCTGAGGGTAGTGTAGGGTCCCTGAGGCCCTGCCCATGCTCAAGAGCTGCGGTGGGCACAAACACACATTGGGACCCTCAGTTTGAGCCCTGTCCTCAAGTAAAGCCTCTCAGTGGCTGGTCCATGAGCCCGCATATGGGGCCTGCCATGCCTCAAGTCACCCAATTTAACCAGAGGTAGAGACATCTAGTCACCCCTACTCAGGGCTCTGCTCTGGAATCCCTCTTTGGTGGGACATTTGAGGTAAGTAAACACAGAAAGGATTCCTCCCACCCACAGAATGACCCCAGTCACTTGTGATCAGGCCATCCCCAGATAGAAAGACATTTCCATGGCCCATGAGGCCAGCCCGACATTCCAAGGCCACAATTGACACAAAATCCAGATACATAAGCCTCACCCTTAGGTCATAGCCCAAAAAATTCTCCTCATAGTCTGTAGATCGGGCCTGCCATACCTACGTCCCCAAACCTAAGCCGAGTTTGTGTTTTCAGACTTCTATCCTGACATCCCTGTCCCACACACCATCCAGGCTGAGGCCCCTGGAGCCACACCTCAGGACTGTCCCTGCCCTCTCCAAGGAAATTCTTCCCATTCCATTGGCCACAACCCTACAGATTAGGAGAAACTTCCAAAGTCCCAGAGGCCATTCCAATAGTGTAGGCCGCCCAGTACAAAGAGGGGTGATCTGTCACAAGTTGAGCAACGACCTCAACTCACCCATAGACAGATAACCCAAGAGAAAGGTATTAAACTGGATAGGCCCCTAGAACGTAATTGGTTCCATTGCTTTTGTTTCTAAGCATCTCTCCTCAGAGGCCTCTTTTCCAATACCAGCATATGGGGGATTCCAGAGATACCAATCAGAACAAATTTTGTCTCCACATGGGAAACTTATCCTTTGGAGCTCTGTAAAACCCTCCAGTTAGGAGAAGCCTTCACGTAACCGGAGCCACCGCCCTATTCAAGGTCTCCATGGATACAAACCCGCATTATGACCATTCGGTAGGAGAGTACATTTCAACTCATCCCGTTGATTACTCCCCCAGAGCCAGAATATCAAACCTGCCTTGTTGCTAGGAGACAACTGGAATGCAAAGCAGACTCTCTAGGCATCCATCATTGGAATCCTGCTCTGGCGCCGTTCCATATGGGATGTCCTGGGAGCCTTCCAACAGGTCTTGACTGTCCCGCAGAAGGAATCCTTGCAGATTGGAGCATCTCACAACTCCTATCGTGGGAAAACCTACATGGCCTCATGAGATGCTCCCCTTTATAAAGGGGCCATTTTGGACAGAAACTCCAACCTGAGCCAACTACTGATCCATTGCTTTGGTTTCTATGTATCTCTCCTCAGAGGCCTTGTTTCCAATATCAGAATATGAGGGTTTCCTAAGGAAACAATCAGAACAGATCTCATCTCCACATGAGAAACTTGCTCTTTGGAGCTGTGTCAATACCTCAGGTTAGGAGGATCCTTCAGGGCGCTGGCACCATGGCCCAATTCCAAGGTCGCCAAGGACACAAACTTACATTATGATCCATCCACAGGAGAGTCCATTTCAAATCAGCCCCCTCGGCTGCTCACCCAGAGCCAGCAGATCAAACCTGCCTTGACACTAGGTGAAAGTTGGAATGCTAGGTGGGCTGCCCAGGCATCCATCCTTAGAACCCTGCTCTGGAGAATTTCTTTATGGGACGTCTTGAATCCAACCAACCTGTCTTGACTGTCTCGCAGAATGAATCCTTGTGGTTTGAAGCATCACACAATCCCAATGTGAGAAAACCTCCATTTCCTCATGATGCCCCACACCTTCATAAATGGGCCATCATGGACAGAAACTCCATCCTAAGCCAAAGTCTGATCCGCGCCCTGAATTCAGAAGCACGAGATCTCGATTCAGCACTTGAGAGTGTGCCTGCTGTGCCCTCGCCCTGAAAGCTAAGCCTAACTTGTGTTCTCAGACTTCCGTCTTCACAATCCTGGCCACACCCCTCCAGTTTGGCAATTCTGGAGACACAATGCAGCACTCTGCCTGCCCTCCAGAAGAAAAATGTTGGCCTATAGGGCTACCCAGAAACGCCAAATGAGTAACAACCTGCATGCCACTCGACCATACCCCAATTATACAATCTAGCCTGTGCACTAAAGCCCTGTCTGACACAGCCTGAAGGCAGACCTCCAGTCCAACACCCAGACAGCTGGCCGTACACTGAGCATATCAAACCCACAATGGCTTTCGGCCATCATCTCTACCCAACCTCAGTTTTCACCTTCAGAACCTAGACTTTATCTCCACTCACTGCTCAGGAGTGAACGTGATACAAGAATCAGAACTTCTCCTTCGCCATGGCAAGAAACCTTGTGGTTGGCATGTGGTCCAACGTTCATTGTAGGAGAAAGCAGCATGGACTATGAGGCCCCACCTATCCCTGAGGGCTACAATTTGCACAAACACACATTGTGTCCCTCAGCGTGAGCCCTATCATCATGTAAAGCCTCTTAGTGACTGGAACAACAGCCCACATATGGGGCTTGCCAAGCCCCTAGTCCCCCAATCTCAACCAGAGTTAGAGATGTCTAGTCACCCCTACTCAGGGCTCTGCTCTGGAATCCCTCTTTGGTTGGACACCTGAGGTAAAAAAAAAAAAAAAAAATACATAAAGGACTCTTCCCATCCACAGAATGATCCCAACCACTTGGCATCAGTCCAAATCACCAGAGAAGACTTGTCCATGTCCCTTGAGGACACCACAACATTCCACGGCCACCGTACGCACAAAATCCAGAGACAAGAGCCTGAGCAAACGCCACATCCTCGCCCTTTGTTCATAGCCCGGAAAATTCTCATGGTCTGTAGATCGAGCCTTCATACATACATCCCCAAACCTAAGCTGAGTTTGTGTTTTCAGACTTCTGTCCCCACAGTCCTGGCCCACACCATCCAAGCTGGGGCCCCTGGAGCCACACCTGAGGACTGTGGCTTCCCTCTCCAGAGGAATTCTGCCATTTCCATTGGCCACAACCCTATAGATTAGGAGAAACCTCCAAACTCCCCGAGGCCATCCCAATATTTTTGGCTGCCCAGGACAAACAGGGATGATCTTTCACAAGTTAGGAAACTACCTCCACTCAGACCCAGAGACAGATATCCCCATAGAATAAGATTGAACTGGACAGGCACTTAGGCCCTAATCAGATCCATTGCTTTTGTTTCCAGGCATCTCTCCTCAGAGGCCTGGTTACCAATACCAGCATATGGAGGATTACTGAGTTACTCATAGAAAAATCTCGTCTCCACATAGGAAATGTACTCTTTGGAGCTCTATAAAAAACCTCTGTTTAGGAGAATCTTTCAGGGCCCCGGATCAAGCGCCCCATTCCAAGGTCTCCATGGATTTAAACCCACATTATGATCTATCCTCGGTAGAGTCCATGTCAACTCATCCCCCTTGGTTTCTCCCCCAGGGCCTGCAGATCAAACCTGCCTTGTTGCTAGGAGACAACTAGAATGGGAGGCGGGCTGCCCAGGCATCCATCCTTAGAACCCTGCTCTGGATAACTTCCTTATGGGATGTCCTAGAGGCATCCAGCAGGTCTCGACTGTCCCACGGAAGGAATCATTGCGGTTTGGAGCATCTCACAATTCCCATCGTGGGAAAACCTCCATGGCCTCGTGACACCCTCCCCTTCATGAAGGGGCCGTCATGGACAGAAACTCCAACCTGAGACAACGTCTGATCCTAGCTCTGTCTTCAGGTACACGGGATCTCGAATCATCTCTGCAGAGGGTTCATGCCGTCCCCTCACCCCGAAATCTAAGTCTGGCGTGTGTTCTCAGCATTTTTTCCTCACACTCCTGGCCCACAAGCCTTCCAGTTTGGGAATTCTGGAGCCACTATGTGGCACTGTGTCTTCCTTCCAGAATTAAAACTTTGCCCTCTGGGGCTACCCAGTAACCACAAATGAGTACCAACCTGCACGAAACTCGACTGCACCCCAATGATACAGTCTAGCCGGGGCACTAATTCCCTGTCTGCCACAGCCTGAGCCTGCACCTTCCCAACCCTCACTCAACAGCTGGCCGAACACTAGCACATCAGTCACACCATGGCCTTAGTTCTTCATCTCTTCCCAACCTCAGTTTTCAGGCTTCAGAACCTAGACCTTAAATCCAATCACAGTCCAGGAGTGAAAGTGTTGCAGAAATTAGAAACTCCTTCTTCCCCATGGCCAGAAAACTTGTGGTTGCCATATTGTGCAACGTTCAGTATAGGAGAAACCAGCATGATACATTAGGCCACGCCCTGACTTGAGGGGCTCCTTGGGCACAAAAACACATTGTGAAAATCAATGTGAGCCCTATGCTCAAGGAAGGCCTCTCAGTGTCTGGACCAAGAGCCCACATATGGGGCTTGCCATGTTCTTAGGTCCCAATGTTAACCAGAGTTCTGGTTGTCCAGTCGCCCCTCCCCAGGACTCTGCTGTGGAATCCCTCTTTTGGTGGTCCACCTGAGGTAAAAAAAAAAAAAAAAATTCAGAAAGGCCTCCTCCCTCTCACAGAATGACCCCAAACTCTTGGGATTGGGACAAACCCCAGAAAGGGAGCCTCATCGATGGCCCATGAGGACACCCGGACATTCCATGGCAATCGGTGACACATATCCAGAAAAAAATAAGCATGAGCAAGCACCTCACTTTCGCCCTTTGTTCATATCCCGAAGAGTTCTCCTCACGGTCTATATATCGGGCCGGCCATACCTAGAGACCCAAACCTAAGTGGAGTTTGTGTTTTCAGACTTTTGTCCAAATAGCCCTGGACCACACACGCTCCACACTTGGGTCCCTGGAGCCACACCTCAGGACTGTGCTTCCCTTTCAAGAGAATTCTTCCCATTCCATTGGCCACAACCTTGCAAATTAGGAAAAACCTCCAAAGTTACCGAGGCCATCCCAATAGTGTAGGCCGCCCAGGACAAACAGTTGTGATTCAAACCAGCTGAGCAACTACCTCCACTCAGACAAAAGATGTCCCCAGAGAAGAATATTGAACCGGACAGGCCCCTAGGCCCTAATCAGATCCATTGCTTTGGTTTCCAGGCATCTCTCCTCAGAGGCCTCATTTCCAATACCAGCAAATGGTGGTTTCCTGAGGCACCAATGAGAACAAATCTCGTCTCCCCATGGAAAACTTGCTCATCAGAGCTTTGTTATAACCTCTGGTTAGGAGAATCCTTCAGGGCCCTGGTGCCACTGCCCCATACCAAGGTCTCAATGGGCTCAATCCAACATTAAGACCATCCTCAGGATAGTCCATTCCAACTCACTTAAGACCATCCTCAGGAAAGTCCATTTCAACTCAGCCCCCTCTAATGCTACCCCAAGCCAGCAGATCAAACGTTTCTTGTTGCTAGGAGACAAATAGAATTGAGGCTGTCTGCCCAGGCATCCATACTTAGAACCCTTTTCTGGAAAAATACCTTATGAGACGTCCTGGAGCCATCCAACAAATCTTAATTGTCCCACAGAAGGAATCCTTGCGGTTTGGAGCATCTCACAACTCTAATAGTGGGAAAATCCCCATGGCCTCATAATGCCCCCCCCCTTCATGAAGGGGCCAAAATGGACAGAAACTCCAACCTGAGCCAAAGTCTGATCCTCGACCTGACTTCAGACTCATTAGATCTCAATTCAGCTCTGCAGAGTGTGCCTGCCATGTCCATTCCCCGAAATCTAAGCCTAGCTTGTGTTCTCAGACTTCCGTCCTCACTCTCCTGGCCCACAAGCCCTCCAGTTTGGGAATTCCGAAGCCACAATGCAGCACTCTGCCTGCCCTCCAGAAGAAACTTTGCCCTATGCTGCTAATAAGAAACCCCAAATGATTATCTAATGCATGCCACTCGACTATAAAGCAATTATACAGCCTACCCTGAATACTAATGCCCTGTCTGGCACAGCCTGAGACAAGACATCCCAAACGACACCTAGACAGCTGGCTCCAACCTGGACACAAGGGACCTGCTATGGCTGTAGTTCGTCATCTCTTCCCAATCTCGGTTTTCAGGCTTCAGAACCTAGACCTTATCTCCAATCACTGCCCAGGGGTGAACGTGATGCAGAAATTAGAATTCCTCCTTCCCCAGGGCCAGAAACCTTGTGGTTGGCATGTTGTCCAACGTTCAATGTGGGAAAACCTGCATTGTCGGAAAGGCCCCGCCAGTGCTTGAGGGCCGCCTAGGGCACAGACATGCTTTGTGACCTGTAGCGTCAGTCCCGTATTAAAGTAACGCCTCTCAGTGGCTGGACCAAGATCCTGCATATGGGGCTTGTCATATCCATAGGCCCCCAGGCTTAACAAGAGAGCGAGTATTCCAGTTGTCAGTACCCACTGCTATGCTCCAGAATCCCTCTACTGGGGGGACACATGAAGCAGAAAACAGGACTCTTCCCTTCCCACAGAATGACCCCAAACTCTTGGGGGCTGGACAAACTACCAGAGAGGGAGACTTCTACGACCCATGAGGCAACTCCTACATTAAACGGCCATTGTGGACAAAATATCCAGAGACAAAAGACTGAGCGACTGCCTCCCTCTCACCCTTCTTTCATATCCAGAGGAGCTCCCCTCACGGACTGTAGATCAGGCCTGCCATAACCTCGGCCCCAAACCTGAGCTGAGTTTGGGTTTTTGGATGTCTGTCTGCACAGCCGTGGCCCACACCGCCTTCAGGCTGGGGTCTCTGGAGCCACACCACAGAACTGTGCCTGCTCTCTCCTAAGAAACTGCCCGTTACATTGGCCACAACTCTACAAAATAGTAGAAACCTCAAGGTCCCCAAGGACATCCCACTACCGCAAGCCGCACTGGACAAACAGGGGCTTTATGACACCAGCTGAGCAGCAACTACTACCTCCATGCAGACACACAGACTGATATCCGCAGAGACAGAAGATTGAACCAGATAGGCCCCTAGGCCCTATTATGAACTCTGGCTTTGGTGTCCAGGTATCACTCCTCAGAGGCCTGGGTTTGAAGACCAGCATATGGGGCTATCCTGAGGCACCAGACAGAACACCTCTCAACTCCACATGGAAAGGTTCCTTGTTGGAGTTGTGTCAAACCCTTCGGGTTGGAGAATCCTGCAGAGTCCCTTAGCTACTGCCACATTCCAAGGTCTCCATGGCCACCAACCCACATTATGACTCATCCTCAGGAAAGTCCATTTAAACTCAGCCTTCTGGGTAACTCACCCAAGAGCCCGCAGATTGAGCGTGCCTTGTCTTGACCAGGCAATGGGAAGGTGAGTTGGCGTTTCTCGGCATCCATGCTTAGGCCCCTGCTCTCGAGTCTTTCTGTATGGGGCATCCTGGAACCATCCAATAGTACTCGACTGTCCTGAAGAAGGAAACTTTGAAGTTTGGAGCAGCTCACAACTCCCAGCGTAGGGAAACCTCCCTGGCCTCATGACGCCCCCACCCTCTTCAGGAAGGGGCCGTCATGGACACAAACTCCAGCTTGAGGCAACTTCTGATATACGCCCTGACCTCAGATGCAGGAGATCTCGATTCAGCCTCTGCACAGTGGGCCCAAACCTCGTGCTACCTTGTGTTTTCAGACTTCCTTCCTCACACTCCTGGCAAACATGTCCTCAAGACTTGGAATTCTGGAACCAAAATGAAGACCTATGCTGGCCCTCCAGAAGAAAAACGTTGCTCTATGGGGATCTCCATAAACCCCAAATGAGGATCAACCTGCTCGGTTCTCGACCTCACCCCAATTGGATTGTTCGGGTTGTCCATTCATCTCTCCCCAGAGCTCTGCTGTGGAATCCCACTTTTGGTGGGACACCTGAGGTAACAAAACTAAAAGGACTCCTCCCATCCTTCAGATTGACCCCAAACAATTGGGATTGGACTAAATTCACAGAGAGGAAGTCTCGTCCATGGCCCATGAGGCCTCCCCGAGATTCCACAGCCATCATTGACAACAAATCCAGAGACAAACGTCTGAGCAAGCAGACTCGCTCTATTGTCGTTTCCCGAAGAGTTCTCCTCACGGTCTGTAGATCGGGCCTGCCATACCTACTTCCCAAACCTAAGCCGAGTTTCTGTTTTCAGACTTCTGTCCCCACATTTCTGGCCCACAGACCCTTCAGGCTGGGGCCCCTGGAGCCACACATCAGGACTGTGCCTGTCCATACCACGGGAATTCTCCCCATTCCATTGTCCACAATCGTACAAATTAGGAAAAACCTCCAGAGTCCCCAAGGACATCCCAATAATGTAGGCCGCCCAGGACAAACAAGAGTCATCTGAAACCAGCTGAGCATCTACCTCTACTCAGCGTAGATGGATGTCCCCAGAGAAGAAGATTGAATCAGACAGGCCCCTAGGCCTGAATCAGATTCATTGCTTTCGGTTACAGGTATCTCTCCTCAGAGGCCTGGTTTCCAATATTAGCATATGGGGAATACATGAGGCAGCAATCAGAACAAATCTCTTCTCCACATGGGAAAATTATCCTTTGAAGATGTCTCAAAACCTCCAGTTAGGAGAATCCTTCAGGGCCTGTGTGCCACTGTCCCATTACAAGGTCTCCATGGACAGAAATCCACATTAGAACCCATCCGCAGGAAATTCCATTTCAACTCAGCTCCCTTGGTTGCTCCCCCAGAGCGAGCAGACTGAACCTGTCTTGACTAGGAGACAATTGGAATGCGAGGCGGGCTGCCCAACCATCCATCCTTAGAGCTCTGTTCTGGCGTCGTTCCGTATGGGATGTCCTGGAGCCATCCAACAGGTCTCAAATGTCCAGCAGAAGGAATCCTTGAGTTTTGGAGCATCTCACAACTCCCAACCTGGGAAAATCTAGATGGCTTTGTGATGCCCCCCCCCCATTTATGAAGGGGAAATCATGGACAGGAACTCCAACCTAAGACAACGTCTGATCTACACCCTGAATTCAGATGCACGAGATCTCGATGCAGCTCTGCAGAGTGTGCTTTCCTTGCACTCGCCCTGAATCCTATGACTAGCTTGTGTTCTCAGACTTCCGTCCTCAGACTACTGGCCCACAAGCCCTCCAGTTTGGCAATCCAGAACTACAATGCAGCAATCTGCCTGCCCTCCAGAAGAAAAACATTGCCCTCTCGGGCTAGCCAGAAACCCCAAATGAGGATCAACCTGCACGCCATTCGGCTGTACCCCAAATATATAGGCTGACCTGGGCACTAATGCCCTTTCTGACACAGCCTGAGCCTGGACCTCCTGGCCCCACCCATACAGCTGGCCGCTCACTGAGCACATCGGACCAGCCATTGCCTTAGGTCGTTATCTCTTCCCAGCCTCGGTTTTCAGGATTTAGAACCTAGACCTTATCTCCAATCACTGCCCATGTTTGAAAATGATGCAGAAATCAGAACTCCTTCCCGAAGGCAAGAAACCTTGTGGTAGGCTAGTTGTATAATGTTCAGTGTAGTGGATACTTGTGAGTCCGATGAGGCCCCGCCATTGCTCGTGGGCCACATAGGTAGCAAACACACATTGTGACCCTCAGACTTAGCCCAGTCCTCAGGTAAGGCCTCTCAGTGGCTGGAAGAAGAGACAGCATATTGGGCTTGCCATGCCCCTAGGCCCCAATTTTTAACCATAGTTCGGGTTGTTCCTTCACTCTTCTCCAGGGCTCTGCTTTGGAACTCCTCTTTTGGTGGGACACCTGAGGTAACAACCCTGAAAGGAGTACCCATCCAACAGATTGACGAAACACAATTGGGATCGGGCCAAGTCCACAGAGAGCAAGATTCGTCCATGGCCCATGAGGCCTCCCCAACATTCCACGGCCATCGCTGATACAAAATCCAGAGACAAAAGCCTGAGCATGCGCCTCAGACTCGCTCATTCTTCATATCCTGAAGAGTTCATCAGATAAGAACCTACACGGCACTCGAATGCACCCAAAATATATAGTGTAACCTGGGAACTGCTACATTGTCTGACAACCTGAGCCCGGACCTCGTGACCAACACGCAGATAGCTGACCGCACACTGAGCACATCAGACCCGCCATGGCCTGAGGTCATCATCTCTTCCCTGCCTCAGTTTTCAGGCTTCAAAACCTAGACCTTATCTCCAATCACTGCCCAGTGGTGACTGTGATGCAGAAATCAGAATTCTTCCTTACCCATGGCAAGAAACCTTGTGGTTGGCATGTTGTCCAACGTTCAGTGTAGGAGAAACCAGCATTAACCCTGAGGCCCCGCCCATTCCTGAGTGCGACGAGGGCATAAACACGCATCGTGACCCTCAGCGTGAGTCCTGTCCTCTACTACGTCCTCTCAGTGGCTGGACCATTAGATGTCATAATGGGCTTGACATGTCCCTAGGCCCCAATTTTTCACCAGATTTCTGGTTTTCCATTCGCCCCTCCCCGGGCTCTACTCTGGAATCCCTCATTTGGTCGGACACCTCAGGTTGAAAAACAAAGCAATACAAATCAACAACAACAGAACAAAGGACTTCTTCCATCCCACAGAATGACCCTAAACTCTTTGGACGGGGCCAAACCCCCAGAGAGTAAGACTCGTCCATTTCCCATCAAGTCACCCGGAAATTTCACGACCATGTGTGACACGATATCCAGAGACAAAAACTTGAGCAAGAGCCTCACACTCGCCATTTTTTCATATCCCGAAGAGTTCTCCTCATGGTCTGTAGATCAGACCTGCCATACCTATGACCCGAAACATAAGCCGAGTTTGTGTTTTCAGACATCTGTCCAAACAGCCCTGGCCTACACACCCTACAGGCTCAGGCCCCTGGAGCCAAACCTGACGACTGTGCTTGCCCTCTCCAAGGGAATTGTATGTGCCCATTCCAATGGCCACAACGCTACTAAGAGGATAAACCTCCAAAGTCCCTGAGGCCATCCCAATATTTGTGGCTTCCCAGGACATACAGGGATAATCTGGGCCCATCTGAGCTCCTACCGGCACTCAGACCTGTAGACTGATGTCCCCAGAGGTAAAAAGGAACGAACAGGCCCCTAGGCACCTATCGGATCCATTGATTTGGTTTCCAGGCATCTCTCCTCAGAGGCCTGGATTTCTATAACAGCATATGGCTGTTTCTTGACTCACCCATCAGAACAAATCTCATCTAAAAATGGGAAACTTGCACGATGGAGCTGTGTGAAAGCCTCTCTTTAGGAGAACCCTTCAGGGCCCCAGTGCCACTGCTTCATTCCAAGGTCTCCATAGACAAAAAATCATATTAGGACACATCCACGGGAGAGTCCATTTCAACTCAGCCTCCTCGGTTGCTCCCCCAGATCCAGCAGATCTAACCTGTCTTGTTGCTTGGAGACAATTGGAATGAGAGGTGGGCTACACAGACATCCATCCTTAGAACCCTGCTCAGATCGTTGTCCTGGAGCCAACCAACAGGACTCAATTGTCCTGCAGAAGAATCTTTGCAGTTGGGAGCTTCTCACAACTCCCTTCGTGGGAAAACACCCATGGCCTCGCGATCCACCCCCCCCTTCAAGAAGGGACCATCAGGGACAGAATGTCCAACCTGAGCGATCGTCTGATCCTCGCCCTGACTTCAGATGCACGAGATCTCGATTCAGTTCTGTAGATTGTGCCTGCCATATCCTCACCCAGAAACCTAGGCCTAGCTTGGGTTCTCAGACTTCCGTCCACAGACTACTGGCTCACAAGCCCTCCAGTTTGGCAATCCAGAACTACAATGCAGCACTCTACATGCCCTGCAGAAGAAATACATTGCCATCTGGGGCTACCTAGAAACCCCAAATGAAGATCAACCTGCACGACACTTGGATATACCCAAAATATATAGGATGACCTGTGCAATAATGCCCTTTCTGACACAGCCTGAGCCTGGACATCCTAGGCCCACCCAGACAGCTGGCTACAAACTGAGAACATTAGACCCCCCATGGCCTTAGGTCGTTACCACTTCCCAACCTCAGTTTTCAGGCTTCAGAACTTACACCTTATCTCCAATCACTGCCCAGGTATGAAATTGATGCAGAATTCAGAACTCCTACCCAATGGCAGGAAAACTTGTGGTTGGCTTGTTGTCCAACGTTCAGTGTAGTGGAAACCAGTGTGTCCCTTGAGGCCCCGCCATTGCTCGCGGGCCTGATAGGTAGCAAACACACATTGTGACCCTCAGGCTTAGCCCAGTCCTCAGTTAAGGCCTCTCAGTGGCTGGATGAAGAGACAGCATATTGGGCTTGCCATGCCCCAAGGCCCCAATTTTTAACCATAGATCGTGTTGTCCCTTCACTCTTCCCCAGGGCTCTGCTTTGGAATTCCTCTTTTGGTGGGACACCTGAGGTAACAACCCTGAAAGGAGTCCTCCATCCAACAGATTGATGAAAAACAATTGGGATCGGGCCAAATCCACAGAGAGGAAGATTCGTCCATGGCCCATGAGACCTCCTCGACATTCCACGGCCATCGCTGAAACAAAAAATCCAGAGACAAAAGCCTAAGCAAGCGCCTCAGACTCGCACTATCTTCATATCCTGAAGATGTCTTCTCATGGTTTGTAGATCAGGCCTGCCATACCTACGTCCCCAAACATAAGCTGAGTTTGTGTTTTCAGACTTCTGTCCTCAAAGTCCTGGGCCACACACCCTCCAGGCTGGGGACCCTGGAGCCACACATTAAGAATGTGCCTACCCAATCCATGGGAATTCTGCCCATTCCATTGTCCAAAATCATACAAATTAGGAGAACCCTCCAAAGTCCCTGAGGCCATCCCAATAGTATAGGTCGCCCGGGACAAAAAAGGGCAGTCGGACACCAGCTGAGCATCTAACTCCACTCATACCCTAGATGGATGTCCCCAGAGAAGAAGATTGAACCAGACAGGACCCTAAGCCAAAATCGGATCCATTGCTTTGGTTGACAGGCATGTCTCCTCAAAACCCTGGATTCCAATACCAGCATTGGGCTTTTCCTGAGGCACCCATCAGAACAAACCTCGTCTCCACAAGGAAACATGTGCATGGGAGCTATGTCAAAAGCTTAGGAGAATACTTCAGGGTCCCGGTGCCACCGCCCCATTCCAAGGCCCTCATGGACACAAACACACATTAGACCCATCCTCAGGAAAGTCCATTTCAACTCAGCCACCCCGGTTGCTCCCGCAGAGCCATCAGATCTAAACTGTCTTGTCGCTAGGAGACAATTGGAATGCGAGGCGGGCTTCCCAGGCATCCATCCTCGAACGTTGGTCTGGACTCATCCATATGGGATGTCCTGGAGCTGTCCAACAGGACTCAATTGTCCCGCAGACGGAATCCTAGGAGGGGGCATCCCAGCACTCCCAACGTGGGAAAACCTCCACGGCCTCGAGATTCGGCTCCCTTTATGAAGGGGCCGTCATGAACAGAAAATCCAAGCTGAGCCAACGTCTGATCCTCGCTCTGACTTCAGATGCATGAGATATTGCTTCAGATCTTCAGGGGGTACATGCCGTGCCCTCGCCCTGAAACCCAAGTCTAGCTGTCCCTAGGCCCCAATTTTAACCAGCTTTCTGGTTGTCCAATCGCCCCTCCCCAGGGCTCTACTCTGGAATCCCTCATTTGGGGGGACACCTGAGGTTGAAAAACAAAACAAAACAAAACAAATCAACAACAAAAAACGGACTTCTTCCATCCCACAGAATGACCCCAAACTCTTTGGACTGGGCCAAACCCCCAGGGAGTAAGACTCGTCCATTTCCCATGAAGTCACCCGGAAATTTCATGAACATGAATGGCACGATATCCAGCGATAAATACTTGAGCAAGAGCCTCACACTCGCCGTTTTTCATATTCCGAAGAGTTCTCCTCATGGTCTGTAGATCAGTCCTGCCATATCTATGACCCGAAACATAAGCCGAGTTTCTGTTTTCAGACAACTGTCCAAACAGCCCTGGCCTACATAGCCTACAGGCTTAGGCCCCTGGAGCCAAGGTGAGGACTGTGCTTGCCCTCTCCAAGGGAATTGTATGTGCCCATTCCAATGGCCACAACGCTACTAATAGGATAAACCTCCAAAGTCTCTGAGGCCATCCCAATAGTGGTGGCTTCCCAGGACAAAAAGGAGCAATCTGAGCCCATCTGAGAACCTACCTGCACTCAGACTTGTAGACTGATATCCCCAGAGGTAAAAAGGAACGAACAGGCCCCTAGGCCCTAATCGGATCCATTGCTTTCATTTCCAGGCATCTCTCCTCAGAGGACTGGATTTCAATACCAGCATATGGCTGTTTCTTGACTCACCCATCAGAACAAATCCCATCTACACATGGGAAACTTGCACGATGTGTAGAGCGATGTCAAAGCCTCTGTTTAGGAGAACCCTTCATTGCCCCAGTGCCACCGCGTCATTCCAAGGTATCCATAGACACAAAAACACATTAGGACCCATCCACAGGAGAGTCCATTTCAACTCAGCGTATTCGGTTCCTCCGCGAGATCCAGAGATCCAACTTCTCTTGTTTCTAGGAGACAATTGGAATGCGAGGTGGCCTACCCCACCATCCATCCTTAGAACCCTGTTCGGAATCATTAGCCTGGAGCCAACCAACAGGTCTCAATTGTCCTGCAGAAGAATCTTTGCGGTTGGGAGCATCCCACAACTCCCATCGTGAGAAAACACACATGGCCTCGTGATCCCTCCCCCCTTCATGAAGGGGCCCTCAGGGACATAAGGTCCAACTTGAGCGATCTTCTGATCCTCACCCTGACTTCAGATGCACGAGATCTCGGTTCAGGTCTGTAGATTGTGCCTGCCATGTCCTCACAAAGAATCCTAAGCCTATCTTGTGTCCTCAGACTTCCATCCTCAGACTAATGGGCCACAAGCCCTCCAGTTTGGCAATCCAGAATTATAATGCAGCACTCTGCCTGCCCTCCAGAAGAAAAACATTGCCTTCTGGGGCTACCCAGAAACCCCAAATGAAGATCAACCTGCACGCCACTTGGCTGTACCCAAAATATATAGGCTGACCTGCGCAATAATGCCCTTTCTGACAGAGGCTGAGCCTGGACCTCCTGGCCCCACCCATACAGCTGGCCGCTCACTGAGCACATCGGACCAGCCATTGCCTTAGGTCGTTATCTCTTCCCAGCCTCGGTTTTCAGGATTTAGAACCTAGACCTTATCTCCAATCACTGCCCATGTTTGAAAATGATGCAGAAAAATCAGAACTCCTTCCCGATGGCAAGAAACCTTGTGGTAGGCTAGTTGTATAATGTTCAGTGTAGTGGATACTTGTGAGTCCGATGAGGCCCCGCCATTGCTCGTGGGCCACATAGGTAGCAAACACACATTGTGACCCTCAGACTTAGCCCAGTCCTCAGGTAAGGCCTCTCAGTGGCTGGAAGAAGAGACAGCATATTGGGCTTGCCATGCCCCTAGGCCCCAATTTTTAACCATAGTTCGGGTTGTTCCTTCACTCTTCTCCAGGGCTCTGCTTTGGAACTCCTCTTTTGGTGGAACACCTGAGGTAACAACCCTGAAAGGAGTACTCCATCCAACAGATTGACGAAACACAATTGGGATCGGGCCAAGTCCACAGAGAGCAAGATTCGTCCATGGCCCATGAGGCCTCCCCAACATTCCACGGCCATCGCTGATACAAAATCCAGAGACAAAAGCCTGAGCATGCGCCTCAGACTCGCTCATTCTTCATATCCTGAAGAGTTCATCAGAAAAGAACCTACACGGCACTCGAATGCACCCAAAATATATAGTGTAACCTGGGAACTACTACACTGTCTGACAACCTGAGCCCGGACCTCGTGACCAACACGCAGATAGCTGACCGCACACTGAGCACATCAGACCCGCCATGGCCTGAGGTCATCATCTCTTCCCTGCCTCAGTTTTCAGGCTTCAAAACCTAGACCTTATCTCCAATCACTGCCCAGTTGTGACTGTGATGCAGAAATCAGAACTCTTCCTTACCCATGGCAAGAAACCTTGTGGTTGGCATGTTGTCCAACGTTCAGTGTAGGAGAAACCAGCATTCACCCTGAGGCCCCGCCCATTCTTAAGTGCGAGTAGGGCATAAACAGGCATTGTGACCCTCAGCGTGAGTCCTGTCCTCTAGTACGTCCTCTCAGGGGCTGGACCATTAGATGTCATAATGGGCTTGACATGTCCCTAGGCCCCAATTTTTCACCAGATTTCTGGTTGTCCATTCGCCCCTCCCCGGGCTCTACTCTGGAATCCCTCATTTGGTCCGACACCTCAGGTTGAAAAACAAAACAAAAATCTTTGGACGGTGACAAACCAACAGAGAGTAAGACTCGTCCATTTCCCCTGAAGTCACCCGGATATTTCATGACCATGAATGGCACGATATCCTGAGATAAAAACTTGAGCAAGAGCCTCACACTCGCCCTTTTTTCATATCCCGAAGAATTCTCCTTATGGTCTGTAGATCAGTACTGCCATACCTATGACCCGAAACATAAGCCGAGTTTGTGTTTTCATACAACTGTCCAAACAGCCCTGGCCTACACACCCTACAGGCTCAGGACCCTGGAGCCAAACCTGACGACTGTGCTTGCCCTCTCCATGGTTATTGTATGTGTCCATTCCAATGGCCCCAACCCTACTGATAGGATAAACCTCCAAGACCCTAGGCCATCCCAATATTTGTGGCTTCCCAGGACAAACAGGGGCAATCTGGGCCCATCTGAGCACCGACCGGCGCTCAGACCCGTAGACTGATGTCCCCAGAGGTAAAAAGGCACGCACAGGCCCCTAGGCACCTCTCAGATCCATTGCTTTGGTTTCCAGGCATCTCTCCTCAGAGGCCTGGATTTCAATAACAGCATTTAGCTGTTTCTTGACTCACCCATCAGAACAAATCTCATCTACACATGGGAAACTTGCACGATGGATCTTTGTGAAAGCCTCTCTTTAGGAGAACCCTTCAGGGCCCCAGTGCCACTGCTTCAGTCCAAAGTCTCGATAGACACAAAATCATATTAGGACACATCCACGGGAGAGTCCATTTCGAATCAGCCTCCTCGGTTGCTCTCCCAGATCCAGCAGATCTAACCTGTCTTGTTGCGTGGAGACAATTGGAATGCTAGGTGGGCTACCCAGCCATCCATCCTTAGACCCTGCTCGGAATCGTTGTCCTGGAGCCAAGCAACAGGTTTCAATTGTCCTGCTGAAGAATCTTTGCAGTTGGGAGCTTCTCAGAACTCCCATCGTGCGAAAACCATCATGGCCTCGTGATCAACCCCGCCTTCAAGAAGGGGCCATCAGGGACAGAATGTCCAACCTGAGCGATCGTCTGATCATCGCCCTTACTTCAGATGCACGAGATCTCGATTCAGGTCTGTAGATTGTGTCTGCCGTATTCTCACCCAGAAATCTAGGCCTTGCTTGGGTTCTCAGACTTCCGTCCTCAAACTACTGGCCCTCCAGCCCTGCAGTTTGGCAATCCAGAACTACAATTCAGCACTCTGCCTGCCTTCCACAAGAAAAAAAACATTGCCCTCTGGGGCTACCGAGAAACCCCAAATGAGGATCAACGTGCACGCCATTCGGCTCTACCCCAAATATATAGGCTGACCTGGGCACTAATGCCCTTTCTGACACAGCTTGAGCCTGGACCTCCTGGCCGCACCCAGACAGCTGGCCGCACACTTAGCACATCCGACCCGCCAAGGCCTTAGGTCCTCATATATTCTCAAGCTCGGTTTTCAGGCTTCAGAACCTAGACCATATCTCCAATCACGGCCCGGGTTTGAAAATGATGCAGAAATCAGAACTCTTTCCCCCATGGCAAGAAACCTTGTGCTTGGCATGTTGTTCAAGTTTCAGTGTCGTTGAAACCAGTGTGGCCCATGAGGCCGCCCCATGCTTGTGGGCCACATTGGTCACAAACACACATTGTGATCCTCAGCCTGAGCCCAGTCCTCAGGTAAGGCCTCTCAGTGGCTGGATGGAGAGAAAGCATATTGGGCTTGCCATGCCCCTAGGCCCCAATTTTTTAACCGTAGTTCGGGTTGTGTCTTCACTCTTCCCCAGGGCTCTGCTTTGGAATTCCTCTTTTGGTGGGACACCTGAGGCAACAAACCTGAAAGGTGTCCTCCCATCCCACAGATTGATGAAAAACTATTGGGATCGGGCCAAATCCACAGAGAGCAAGATTCGTCCATGCCCCATGAGGCCTCCCCAACATTCCACGGCCATATCTGATACAAAATCCAGGGACAGAAACCTGAGCACGCGCCTCAGACCTGCTCATTCTTCATATCCCGAAGAGTTCTTCAGATAAGAACATACACGGCACTCGAAGGCACCCAAAATATATAGTCTAAACCTGGGCACTAATACACTGTCGGACAACCTGAGCCCGGACCTCGTGACCAACACCCAGACAGCTGACCGCACACTGAGCACATCAGACCCGCCATGGCCTTAGGTCATCATCTCTTCCCTACCTCAGTTTTCAGGCTTCAGAACCTAGACCTTATCTCCAATCACTGCCCATGGGTGACTGTGATGAAGAAATCAGAACTCTTCCTTACCCATGGCAAGAAACCTTGTGGTGGGCATGTTGTCCAATGTTCAGTGTAGGAGAAACCAGCATTCACCCTGAGGCCCCGCCCATTCTTGAGTGTGACAAGGGCATAAACAGGCATTTTGACCCTCAGCGTGAGTCCTGTCCTCTCAGTGGCTGGACCATTAGATGTCATAATGGGCTTGACATGTCCCTAGGCCCCAATTTTTAACTAGATTTCTGGTTGTCCAGTCGCCCCTCCCCAGGGCTCTACTCTGGAATCCCTCATTTGGTGGGACACCTGAGGTTGAAAAACAAAACAAAACAAATCAACAACAGAACAAACAACGGACTTCTTCCATCCCACAGAATGACCCCAAACTCTTTGGACCGGGCCAACCCCCAGAGAGTAAGACTCGTCCATTTCCCATGAAGTCACCCGGAAATTTCACGACCATGAGTGACACGATATCCAGAGACAAAAACTTGGGCAAGAGCCTCACACTCGCCCTTTTTTTCATATCCCGAAGAGTTCTCCTCATGGTCTGTAGATCAGTCCTGCCATACCTATGACCCGAAACATAAGCCGAGTTTGTGTTTTCAGACAACTGTCCAAACAGCCCTGGCCTACACACCCTACAGGCTAGGGCCGCTGGAGCCAAACCTGAATACTGTGCTTGCCCTCTCCAAGGGAATTGTATGTGCCCATTCCAATGGCCACAACCCTACTAAAAGGATAAACCTCCAAAATCCCTGAGGCCATCCCAATATTTGTGGTTTCCCAGGACAAACAGGGGCAATCTGGGACCATCTGAGCACCTACCTGCACTCATACCCGTAGACTGATGTCCCCAGTTGTAAAAAGGAACGAAGGGGCCCATATGCACCTTTCAGATCTATTGCTTTGGTTTCCAGGCATCTTTCCTTAGAGATCCTTAGAACCCTTAGAACCCTTAGAACCCTTCTCTTGCGTCGTTCCTTATGGGACATCCTTGAGCCATCCAACAGGTCTCGACTGTCCCACAGGAGTCCTTGTTCATGGACCACCTCACAACTCATAGCATGGAATGCTTCCAAGGTCACATGATGCCCCCAATCTTCATGAAGTCGGATCATGGAAAGAAACTTCAACCTGAGCCAAGGGCTAATCTTCGGCTTGAATTCAGATGCACGAGATCTTGATTTAGCTCTTCAGAGTGCACCTGCTGTGCCCTCACCCCAAAACCTAAGCATAGCTAGTGTTCTCAGACTTCCGTCCTCACTCTCCTGGACCACACGCCCCCCATTTTGGGATTTCCGATGACACACTGCTGCACTCTGCCTGCCCTCTAGAAGAAAAACGTTGCCCTATGGGTCTACCCAGAAACCTCAAATGAGGATAAACCTGCATGCCACTCAACTGTACACCAATTGTATAGTCTAGCCTGTGCACTAATGCCCTGTCTGACACAACCTGAGGCCTAAATTCCCCACCGACACCCAGACATCTTGCCGTACACTGAGAACATCTGAACCGCCATGGCCTTAGGTTGCCATCTCTTTCCAACCTGGTTTTCAGGCTAACGAAACCTAGACCTTATCTCTACTCATTTCCCATGGGTGAACGAGATGCAGAAATCATAACTCCTCCTTCCCTCTCGCCAGAATCTTGTGGTTGGCATCTTATCCAAAGTTCAGTGTAGGACCCCTGTAGGGCCTACAGGAGTAGTAGTAGGGCCCCTGGGGGTAGTGTAGGGTCCCTGAGGCCCTGCCCATGCTCAAGAGCTGCGGTGGGCACAAACACACATTGGGACCCTCAGTTTGAGCCCTGTCCTCATGTAAAGCCTCTCAGTGGCTGAACCATGAGCCTGCATATGGGGCCTGCCATGCCCCAAGTCACCCAATCTTAACCAGAGGTAGAGACATCTAGTCACCCCTAATCAGGGCTCTGCTCTGGAATCCCTCTTTGGTGGGACATTTGAGGTAAGTAAACACAGAAAGGATTCCTCCCACCCACAGAATGACCCCAATCACTTGGGATCAGGCCATCCCCAGAGAGAAAGACTCCTCCATGGCCCATGAGGCCAGCCCGACATTCCACGGCCACTATTGACACAAAATCCAGAGACATAAGCCTCACCCTTAGGTCATAGCCCAAAAAATTCTCCTCATAGTCTGTAGATCGGGCCTGCCATACCTACGTCCCCAAACCATGTTTTCAGACTTCTATCCTGACATCCCTGTCCCACACACCCTCCAGGCTGAGGACCCTGGAGCCACACCTCAGGACTGTGCCTGCCCTCTCCAAGGAAATTCTTCCCATTCCATTGGCCACAACCCTACAGATTAGGAGAAACCTCCAAAGTCCCAGAGGCCATTCCAATAGTGTAGGCCGCCCAGTACAAAGAGGGGTGATCTCTCACAAGCTGAGCAACGACCTCAACTCACCCGTAGACAGATATCCCAAGAGAAAGGTCTTAAACTGGACAGGCCCCTAGAACGTAATTGGTTCCATTGCTTTTGTTTCTAAGCATCTCTCCTCAGAGGCCTGTTTTCCAATACCAGCATATGGGGGATTCCAGAGATACCAATCAGAACAAATCTTGTCTCCACATGGGAAACTTATCCTTTGGAGCTCTGTAAAAACCTCCAGTTAGGAGAAAGCTTCAGGTAACCGGAGCCACCGCCCTATTCCAAGGTCTCCATGGACACAAACCCGAATTATGACCATTCGGCAGGAGAGTACATTTCAACTCAGCCCCGTTGATTACTCCCCCAGAGCCAGAATATCAAAGCTGCCTTGTCGCTAGGAGACAACTGGAATTTAAAGCAGACTCTCTAGGCATGCATCGATGGAATCCTGCTCTGGCGCCGTTCCATATGGGATGTCCTGGGAGCCTTCCAACAGGTCTTGACTGTCCTGCAGAAGGAATCCTTGCAGATTGGAGCATCTCACAACTCCTATCGTGGTAAAACCTACATGGCCTCATGAGATGCTCCCCTTTATAAAGGGGCCATCATGGACAGAAACTCCAACCTGAGCCAACTTCTGATCCATTGCTTTGGTTTCTATGTATCTCTCCTCAGAGGCCTGGTTTCCAATATCAGAATATGGGGGTTTCCTAAGGAAACAATCAGAACAGATCTCATCTCCACATGAGAAACTTGCTCTTTGGAGCTGTGTCAATACCTCAGGTTAGGAGGATCCTTCAGGGGGACGCTGGCACCATGGCCCAATTCCAAGGTCTCCAAGGACACAAACTTACATTATGATCCATCCTCAGGAGAGTCCATTTCAAATCAGCCCCCTCGGCTGCTCACCCAGAGCCAGCAGATCAAATCTGCCTTGTCACTAGGAGACAGTTGGAATGCGAGGTGGGCTGCCCAGGCATCCATCCTTAGAACCCTGCTCTGGAGAATTTCTTTATGGGACGTCTTGAATCCAACCAACCTGTCCTTGACTGTCTCGCAGAATGAATCCTTGTGGTTTGAAGCATCACACAATCCCAATGTGAGAAAACCTCCATTTCCTCATGATGCCCCCACACCTTCATAAATGGGCCATCATGGACAGAAACTCCATCCTAAGCCAAAGTCTTGATCCGCCGCCCTGAATTCAGAAGCACGAGATCTCGATTCAGCACTTGAGAGTGTGCCTGCTGTGCCCTCGCCCCGAAACCTAAGCCTAACTTGTGTTCTCAGACTTCCGTCTTCACAATCCTGGCCACACCCCTCCAGTTTGGCAATTCTGGAGACACAATGCAGCACTCTGCCTGCCCTCCAGAAGAAAAATATTGCCCTATAGGGCTAACCAGAAAACGCCAAATGAGTAACAACCTGCATGCCACTCGACCATACCCCAATTATACAATCTAGCCTGTGCACTAAAGCCCTGTCTGACACAGCCTGAAGGCAGACCTCCAGTCCAACACCCAGACAGCTGGCCGTACACTGAGCATATCAAACCCACAATGGCTTTCGGGACATCATCTCTACCCAAACCTCAGTTTTCACCTTCAGAACCTAGACCTTATCTCCACTCACTGCTCAGGAGTGAACGTGATACAAGAATCAGAAACTTCTCCTTCGCCATGGCAAGAAACCTTGTGGTTGGCATGTTGTCCAACAGTCATTGTAGGAGAGAAGCAGCATGGACTATGAGGCCCCACCTATCCCTGAGGGCTACAATTTGCACAAACACACATTGTGACCCTCAGCGTGAGCCCTATCCTCATGTAAAGCCTCTTAGTGACTGGAACAACAGCCCACATATGGGCTTGCCAAGCCCCTAGTCCCCCAATCTCAACCAGAGTTACAGATGTCTAGTCACCCCTACTCAGGGCACTGCTCTGGAATCCCTCTTTGGTGGGACACCTGAGGTAAAAAAAAAAAAAAAATACAGAAAGGACTCTTCCCATCCACCAGAATGATCCCAACCACTTGGGATCAGGCCAAATCACCAGAGAAAGACTTGTCCATGGCCCCTTGAGGAACACCCCGACATTCCACGGCCACCGTAGGCACAAAATCCAGAGACAAAAGGCCTGAGCAAACGCCACATACTCGCCCTTTGTTCATAGCCCGGAAAATTCTCACGGTCTGTAGATCGAGCCTTCATACATACATCCCCAAACCTAAGCTGAGTTTGTGTTTTCAGACTTCTGTCCCCACAGTCCTGGCCCACACACCATCCAAGCTGGGGCCCCCTGGAGCCACACCTGAGGACTGTGGCTTCCCTTCTCCAGGGAAATTCTGCCATTTCCATTGGCCACAACCCTATAGATTAGGAGAAACCTCCAAAACTCCCCGAGGCCATCCCAATAGTGTTGGCTGCCCAGGACAAACAGGGATGATCTTTCACAAGTTAGGAAAACTACCTCCACTCAGACCCAGACACAGATATCCCCATAGAATAAGATTGAACTGGACAGGCACTTAGGCCCTAATCAGATCCATTGCTTTTGTTTCCAGGCATCTCTCCTCAGAGGCCTGGTTACCAATACCAGCATATGGGGGATTACTGAGGCACTCATAGAAAAAATCTCGTCTCCACCATAGGAAATGTACTCTTTGGAGCTCTATAAAAACCTCTGTTTAGGAGAATCTTTCAGGGCCCCGGATCAAGCGCCCCATTCCAAGGTCTCCATGGACTTAAACCCACATTATGATCTATCCCTCGGTAGAGTCCATGTCAACTCATCCCCCTTGGTTTCTCCCCTCTTCTCCCCCAGGGCCTGCAGATCAAACCTGCCTTGTTGCTAGGAGACAACTAGAATGGGAGGCGGGCTGCCCAGGCATCCATCCTTAGAACCCTACTCTGGAGTCGTTCCATATGGGACAATCCTAGAGCCCATCCAACAGGTCTCAATGGTCCCACAGAAGGAATCTTTGCAGTCTGGTGCATCTCACAACTCCCATTGTGGGAAAAATCTTCATGGCCTCTTGAGACGCTCCACTTTATAAAGGGGCCATCATGGACAGAACTACTCCAACCTGAGCAAAACGTCTGATATTCGCCCTGGCTTCAGGTGCATGAGATCTTGATTCAGGTCTGCAGAGTGTATGCCTTCTGTGCCCTCACCCCCAAAAACTAAGCCTAGCTTGTGTTCTCAGACTACCGTCCTCACACCCCTGGCCCCAAAAGCCCTACAGTTTTTGCAATACTGGGGCCACAATGCAGCACTCTGCCTGCCCTCCAGAAGAAAAACGTTGCCTTATGGAGCTACCTAGAAACCCGAATGAGGATCAATCTGAACGCCACTCGACTGCACCCCAAATATACAGTCTACCCTGTCTAATGCCCTGTCTGACACAGCATGAGCCCACACCTCCAGACCTACGCTCAACAGCTAGCCACACACTGAGCTCATTGTATCCATCAGGTCCTTAGGTCTACATCTCTTCCCAACCTCGGTTTTCGGGTTTCAGAACCTAGACCTAAACTCCAATCACTGACCAGGGGTGAACGTGATGCAGAAATCACAACTCTTCCGTCGCCATGGCCGGAAACCTTGTGGTTGGCATATTCTCCAACGTTCAGTGTAGGAGAATCCAGCGTGGCCCATGAGGCCCTTCCCATGCTTGAGGGCCTTGTTGGGCACAAATAGGCATTGTGACCCTCAGCATGAGCCCTGTCCTCAAGGAAGACCTCTCAGTGTCTGAATCAAGAGCCCACATATTGGACTTGCCATGCCCCTAGGCCCCCAAACTTAAACAGAGGTGGGGTTATCCAGTTGTCCCTACCAAGGACTCTGCTCGGGAATCCCTCTTTTATTGGCACACATGAGGTACATAAAATAAAATAAAAAAACAGAAAAGACACCTCCCATCCCACAGAATGTACACAAAACTCTTGGGATTGGGTCCAATCCTCAGAGAAGGAAAGCCGTCCAACAACCCATGAGGCCACGCCAGCATTCGACCCACATTGTTGACACAAATCCAGAGACAAAACATGAGCAAGCACCTCAAACTCACCCTTTTTTCATATCCCGAAGTGTTATCACGGTCTGTAGATTGGGCATGCCATACCTATGTCCCCAATCCTAAGGGGAATTTGTGTTTTTCAGACTTCTGTCTCCACAGGCCTGACCCACACACCCCTCCAGGCTGGGCCCCTAGAGCCAAACTCAGAACTGTGCCTGCCCTCTCCAGGGGATTTCTGCCCATTCCATTGGCCACAACCCTATAGATTAGGAGAAACTCCAAAATCCCGAGGCCATTCCCAATATTATAGGCTGCCTAGGACAAACAAAGGCGATCAGACACAAGCCGAGCAACTACCTACCCTCAGATCCATAGACACGTATCCCCAGGAAAGAGATTGAACCGGACAGGCACCTAGGCCCTAATCATATCCATTGCTTTTGTTTCCAGGCATCTCTCCTCAGAGGCCTGGTTTCCCATACCAGCATATGGGAGATTCCTTAGGCACTCATCAAAACAATTCTCTTCTCTACATAGGAAACGTACTCTTTAGAGCTCCATCAAAACCTCCGGTTATGAACATCCCTCAAGGCCCCGGATCAAGCACCCCATTCCAAGGTCTCCATGGACACAAATGCACATTCTGACCCATCCTCAACTCACCCATTTCAACACACCCGCCTCGGTTACTCCCCTAGATCCAGCAGATCGAACTTGCCTTGGCGCTATGAGACACCTGGAATGGGAGGCAGGCTGCCCAGGCATCCATCCTTAGAACCCTGCTCTGGATAACTTCCTTATGGGATGTCCTGGAGCCATCCAGCAGGTCTCGACTGTGTCCCACGGAAGGAATCATTGCGGTTTGGAGCATCTCACAATTCCCAACGTGGGAAAACCTCCATGGCCTCGTGACACCCTCCCCTTCATGAAGGGGCCGTCATGGACAGAAACTCCAACCTGAGCCAACGTCTGATCCTAGCTCTGTCTTCAGGTACACGGGATCTCGAATCATCTCTGCAGAGGGTTCCTGCCGTCCCCTCACCCCGAAATCTAAGTCTGGCTTGTGTTCTCAGAATTTTTTCCTCACACTCCTGGCCCACAAGCCTTCCAGTTTGGGAATTCTGGAGCCACTATGTGGCACTGTGTCTTCCTTCCAGAAGAAAAAACGTTGCCCTCTGGGGCTACCCAGTAACCACAAATGAGTACCAACCTGCACGAAACTCGACTGCACCCCAATGATACAGTCTAGCCTGGGCACTAATTCCCTGTCTGCCACAGCCTGAGCCTGCACCTCCCAACCCACACTCAACAGCTGGCCGAACACTGAGCACATCAGTCACACACCATGGCCTTAGGTCTTCATCTCTTCCCAACCTCAGTTTTCAGGCTTCACAACCTAGACCTTAAATCCAATCACAGTCCAGGAGTGAAAGTGTTGCAGAAATTAGGACTCCTTCTTCCCCATGGCCAGAAAACTTGTGGTTGCCATATTGTGCAACGTTCAGTGTAGGAGAAACCCAGCATGGTACATTAGGCCACGCCCTGACTTGAGGGGCTCCTTGGGCACAAAAACACATTGTGAAACTCAATGTGAGCCCTATGCTCAAGGAAGGCCTCTCAGTGTCTGGACCAAGAGCCCACATATGGGGCTTCCATGTTCATAGGTCCCAATGTTAACCAGAGGTCTGGTTGTCCAGTCGCCCCTCCCCCCAGGACTCTGCTGTGGAATCCCTCTTTTGGTGGTCCACCTGAGTTTAAAAAAAAAAAAAAAAAAAGAAAGGCCTCCTCCCTTCCCACAGAATGACCCCAAACTCTTGGGATTGGGTCAAATCCCCAAAAAGGGAGCCTCATCGATGGCCCATGAGGACACCCGGACATTCCATGGCAATCGGTGACACATATCCAGAAAAAAATAAGCATGAGCAAGCACCTCACTTTCGCCCTTTGTTCATATCCCGAAGAGTTCTCCTCACGGTCTATATATCGGGCCGGCCATACCTACAGACCCAAACCTAAGTGGAGTTTGTGTTTTCAGACTTTTGTCCAAATAGCCCTGGACCACACAAACTCCACACTTGGGTCCCTGGAGCCACACCTCAGGACTGTGCTTCCCTTTCAAGAGAATTCTTCCCATTCCATTGGCCACAACCTTGCAAATTAGGAAAAACCTCCAAAGTTACCGAGGCCATCCCAATAGTGTAGGCCGCCCAGGACAAACAGGTGTGATCTCAAACCAGCTGAGCAACTACCTCCACTCGGAAAAAAGATGTCCCCAGAGAAGATTATTGAACCGGACAGGCCCCTAGGCCCTAATCAGATCCATTGCTTTGGTTTCCAGGCATCTCTCCTCAGAGGCCTCATTTCCAATACCAGCAAATGGTGGTTTCCTGAGGCACCAATGAGAACAAATCTCGTCTCCCCATGGAAAACTTGCTCATTGGAGCTTTGTTATAACCTCTGGTTAGGAGAATCCTTCAGGGCCCTGGTGCCACTGCCCCATACCAAGGTCTCAATGGACTCAAACCAACATTAAGACCATCCTCAGGAAAGTCCATTTCAACTCATTTAAGACCATCCTCAGGAAAGTCCATTCCAACTCAGCCCCCTCTGATGCTACCCCAAGCCAACAGATCAAACGTTTCTTGTTGCTAGGAGACAATTGGAATTGAGGCTGTCTGCCCAGGCATCCATACTTAGAACCCTGTTCTGGAAAAATACCTTATGAGACGTCCTGGAGCCATCCAACAAATCTTAATTGTCCCACAGAAGGAATCCTTGAAGTTTGGAGCATCTCACAACTCTAATAGTGGGAAAACCCCCATGGCCTCATAATTCCCCCCCCCCTTCATGAAGGGGCCAACATGGACTGAAACTCCAACCTGAGCCAAAGTCTGATCCTCGACCTGACTTCAGACTCATGAGATCTCAATTCAGCTCTGCAGAGTGTGCCTGCCATGTCCATTCCCCGAAACCTAAGCCTAGCTTGTGTTCTCAGACTTCTGTCCTCACTCTCCTGGCCCACAAGCCCTCCAGTTTGGGAATTCCGAAGCCACAATGCAGCACTCTGCCTGCCCTCCAGAAGAAAAACTTTGCCCTATGCTGCTAATAAGAAACCCCAAATGATTATCTAATGCATGCCACTCGACTGTAAAGCAATTATACAGCCTACCCTGAATAGTAATGCCCTGTCTGGCAAAGCCTGAGACAAGACATCCCAAACGACACCTAGACAGCTGGCTCCAACCTGGACACAAGGGACCCGCTATGGCTGTAGTTCGTCATCTTTTCCCAACCTCAGTTTTCAGGCTTCAGAATCTAGACCTTATCTCCAATCACTGCCCAGGGGTGATCGTGATGCAGAAATTAGAATTCCTCCTTCCCCATGGCCAGAAACCTTGTGGTTGGCATGTTGTCCAACGTTCAATGTGGGAAAACCTGCATTGTCGGAAAGGCCACGCCAGTGCTTGAGGGCCGCCTAGGGCACAGACATGCATTGTTGACCTGTAGCGTGAGTCCCGTATTAAAGTAACGCCTCTCAGTGGCTGGACCAAGATCCTGCATATGGGGCTTGTCATATCCATAGGCCTCCAGGCTTAACCAGAGAGCGAGTATTCCAGTTGTCAGTACCCACTGCTATGCTCCAGAATCCCTCTACTGGGGGGACACATGAAGCAGAAAACAGGACTCTTTCCTTCCCACAGAATGACCCCAAACTCTTGGGGGCTGGACAAACTACCAGAGAGGGAGACTTCTACGACCCATGAGGCAACTCCTACATTAAACGGCCATTGTGGACAAAATATCCAGAGACAAAAGACTGAGCGACTGCCTCCCTCTCACCCTTCTTTCATATCCAGAGGAGCTCCCCTCACGGACTGTAGATCAGGCCTGCCATAACCTCGGCCCCAAACCTGAGCTGAGTTTGGGTTTTTTGGATGTCTGTCTGCACAGCCGTGGCCCACACCGCCTCCAGGCTGGGGTCTCTGGAGCCACACCACAGAACTGTGCCTGCTCTCTCCTAAGAAACTGCCCGTTCCATTGGCAACAACTCTACAAAATAGTAGAAACCTCAAGGTCCCCAAGGACATCCCACTACCGCAAGCCGCACTGGACAAACAGGGGCATTATGACACCAGCTGAGCAACTACTACCTCCATGCAGACACACAGACTGATATCCGCAGAGACAGAAGATTGAACCAGGCAGGACCTAGGCCCTAATATGAACTCTTGCTTAGGTGTCCAGGTATCACTCCTCAGAACCTGGGTACGAAGACCATCATAGGGGCTATCCTGAGGCACCAGACAGAACACCTCTCATATCCACATGGAAAGCTTCCTTGTTGGAGTTGTGTCAAACCCTTCGGGTTGGAGAATCCTGCAGAGTCCCTTAGCTACTGCCACATTCCAAGGTCTCCATGGCCACCAACCCACATTATGACTCATCCTCAGGAAAGTCCATTTAAACTCCGCCTTCTGGGTAGCTCACCCAAGAGCCCGCAGATTGAGCGTGCCTTGTCTCGACCAGGCAATGGGAAGGTGAGTTGGCGTTTTCTCGGCATCCATTGTTAGGCCCCTGCTCTCGAGTCTTTCTGTATGGGGCATCCTGGAACCATCCAATAGTACTTGACTGTCCTGAAGAAGGAAACTTTGAAGTTTGGAGCAGCTCACAACTCCCAGCGTAGGGAAACCTCCCTGGCCTCATGACGCCCCCACCCCCTTCAGGAAGGGGCCGTCATGGACACAAACTCCAGCTTGAGGCAACATCTGATACTCGCCCTGACCTCAGATGCAGGAGATCTCGATTCAGCCTCTGCACAGTGGGCCCAAACCTCGTGCTACCTTGTGTTTTCAGACTTCCTTCCTCACACTCCTGGCAAACATGTCCTCAAGACTTGGAATTCTGGAACCAAAATGCAGCCCTATGCTGGCCCTCCAGAAGAAAAACGTTGCTCTATGGGGATCTCCATAAACCCCCAAATGAGGATCAACCTGCTCGGTTCTCGACCTCACTCCCAATTGGATTGTTCGGGTTGTCCATTCATCCTTCCCCAGAGCTCTGCTGTGGAATCCCTCTTTTGGTGGTACACCTGAGGTAACAAAACTAAAAGCACTCCTCCCATCCTTCAGATTGATCCAAAACAATTGGGATTGGACCAAATTCACAGAGAGGAAGTCTCGTCCTGCCCATGAGGCCTCCCCGAGATTCCACAGCCATCGTTGACAACAAATCCAGAGACAAAAGTCTGAGCAAGCGCCTCACACTCGCTCTTTTGTCGTATCCCGAAGAGTTCTCCTCACGGTCTGTAGATCGGGCCTGCCATACCTACTTCCCAAACCTAAGCCGAGTTTCTGTTTTCAGACTTCTGTCCCCACATTCCTGGCCCACAGACCCTTCAGGCTGGGGCCCCTGGAGCCACACATCAGGACTGTGCCTGTCCATACCACGGGAATTCTGCCCATTCCATTGTCCACAATCGTACAAATTAAGAAAAACCTCCAGAGTCCCCAAGGACATCCCAATAATGTAGGCCGCCCAGGACAAACAAGGGTCATCTGAAACCAGCTGAGCATCTACCTCTACTCAGCGTAGATGGATGTCCCCAGAGAAGAAGATAGAATCAGACAGGCCCCTAGGCCTGAATCAGATTCATTGCTTTCGGTTACAGGTATCTCTCCTCAGAGGCCTGGTTTCCAATATTAGCATATGGGGATTTCATGAGGCAGCAATCAGAACAAATCTCTTTCTCCACATGGGAAAATTACCCTTTGAAGATGTCTCAAAACCTCCAGTTAGGAGAATCCTTCAGGGCCTGTGTGCCACTGCGCCATTACAAGGTCTCCATGGACAGAAATCCACATTAGAACCCATCCGCAGGAAATTCCATTTCAACTCAGCTCCCTTGGTTGCTCCCCCAGATCGAGCCGACTGAACCTGTCTTGACTAGGAGACAATTGGAATGCAAGGCGAGCTGCCCAACCATCCATCCTTAGAGCTCTGCTCTGGCGTCGTTCCGTATGGGATGTCCTGGAGCCATCCAACAGGTCTCAAATGTCCAGCAGAAGGAATCCTTGAGTTTTGGAGCATCTCACAACTCCCAACCTGGGAAAATCTAGATGGCTTTGTGATGCCCCCCCCCCATTTATGAAGGGGAAATCATGGACAGGAACTCCAACCTAAGACAACGTCTGATCTTCACCCTGAATTCAGATGCACGAGATCTCGATGCAGCTCTGCAGAGTGTGCTTTCCTTGCCCTAGCCCTGAAACCTATGACTAGCTTGTGTTCTCAGACTTCCGTCCTCACACTCCTGGCCCCCAAGCCCTCACATTTGGAAATTCGGGACACAAAATGAAGCATTCTGCCTGCCTTCCAGAAGAAAAAATTTTGACATATGGAGTTTCTCACATAACCCAAATGAGGATAGACATACACGGCACTAGAATGTACCCAAATTAGATAGTGTAACATGGCCACTAATACAAAGTCTGATACAGAGTGAGCCCGGACCTCCTGACCAAAACCGAGACAGCTGACCGCACACTGAGAACATCACACCCGCCATGGTCTTAGCTCGTTATCTCTTCCCAACCTATCTTTTCAGGCTTCAGAACTTAGACCTTAACTCCAAGCCCTGACAAAGGTTGAATGTGATGCAGAAATAAGAACTCCTCCTTACCCAAGGCAAGAAGCCTTGTGGTTGGAATGTTGTCCAACGATCAGTGTAGGAAAAACCAGCATTCACCCTGTGGCCCCGCCCATTCTTGAGTGCGACGAGGGCATAAACACGCATTGTGACACTCAGCGTGAGTCCTGTCCTCTAGTAAGTCCTCTCAGTGGCTGGACCATTAGATGTCATAATGGGCTTGACATGTCCCTAGGCCCCAAATTTTAACCAGATTTCTGGTTGTCCAGTCGCCCCTCCCCAGGGCTTTACTCTGGAATCCCTCATTTGGTGGGACACCTGAGGTTAAAAAACAAAACAAAACAAAACTACAACAACAACAACAAAAAAAAAAAAAACGACTTCTTCCATCCCACAGAATGACCTCAAACTCTTTGGACAAGGCCAAACCCCAGAGAATAAGATCATCCATTTCCCATGAAGTCACCCGGGAATTTAACGACCATGAGTGACACGATATCCAGAGACAAAAACTTGAGCAAGAGCCTCACACTCGCCCTTTTTTTCAGAACTTGAATTGTTCTCCTCAAGGTCTGTAGATCAGTCCTGCCATACCTATGACCCGAAACATAAGCCGAGTTTGTGTTTTCAGACAACTGTCCAAACAGCCCTGGCCTAAACACCCTACAGGTTCAGGTCCCTGGAGCCAACGTGAGGACTGTACTTGCCCTCTCCGAGGGAATTCTGTGTGCCCATTCCAATGGCCACAACCCTACTAATAGGATAAACCTCCAACGTCCCTTAGGCCATCCCAATAGTGGTGGCTTCCCAAGACAAACAGGAGTAAAATGAGCCTATCTGAGAACCTACCTGCACTCAGACCCGAGACTCATGACCCCAGAGTTAAAAAGAAACGAACAGGCCCCTAGGCACTAATCGGATCTATTGCTTTGGTTCCCAGGCATCTCTCCTCAGAGGCCTGGATTTCATACCAGCATATGGCTGTTTCTTGACTCACACATCAGTACAAATCTCATCTACACATGGAAAACTTGCACGTGGGAGCTGTGTCAAAGCCTCTGTTTAGGAGAACCCTTCAGGGCCCCAGTGCCACCGCTTCATTCCAAGGTCTCCATAGACACAAAAACACATTAGGACCCATCCACAGGAGAGTCCATTTCAACTGAGCGTATTCGGTTCCTCCGCGAGATTCAGCAGATCTAACTTGTCTTGTTGCTAGGAGACAATTGGAATGTGAGGTGGCCTACCCTGCCATCCATCCTTAAAACCCTGCTCAGAATCGTTGGCCTGGAGCCAACCAACAGGTCTCAATTGTTGTGCAGAAGAATCTTTGCAGTTGGGAGCTTCTCAGAACTCCCATCATGAGAGAACCCCCATGGCCTCATCATCCCCCCCCCCTTCATAAAGGGGCCATCAGGGACATAAGGTCCAACCTGAGCGATCGTCTGATCCTCACCCTGACTTCAGATGCACGAGATCTCGGTTCAGGTCTGTAGATTGTGCCTGCCATGTCCTAACCCAAAAACCTAAGCCTAGCTTGTGTCCTCAGACTTCTGTCCACAGACTACTGGCTCACAAGCCCTCCAGTTTGGCAATCCAGAACTACAATGCAGCACTCTGCCTGCCCTCCAGAAGAAAAACATTGCCCTCTGGGGCTACCCAGAAACCCCAAATGAGGATCAACCTGCACGACACTTGGATATACCCAAAATATATAGGATGACCTGGGCAATAATGCCCTTTCTGACACAGCCTGAGCCTGGACATCCTAGGCCCACCCAGACAGCTGGCTACAAACTGAGAACATTAGACCCCCCCCATGGCCTTAGGTCGTTATCCCTTCCCAACCTCAGTTTTCAGGCTTCAGAACCTAAACCTTATTTCCAAACACTGCCCAATTTTGAAAATGATGCAGAAATCAGAACTCCTTCCCAATGGCACGAAAACTTGTGGTTGGCTTGTTGTCCAACGTTCAGTGTAGTGGAAACCATTGTGTCCCTTGAGGCCCCGCCATTGCTCGCGGGCCAGATAGGTAGCAAACACACATTGTGACCGTCAGCCTTAGCACAGTCCTCAGATGAGGCCTCTGAATGGCTGGATGAAGAGACAGCATATTGGGCTTGCCATGCCCCTAGGCCCCATTTTTAACCATAGTTCCTGTTGTCCCTTCACTCTTCCCCAGGGCTCTGCTTTGGAATTCCTCTTTTGGTGGGACACCTGAGGTAACAAACCTGAAAGGAGTCCTCCATCCAACAGATTGACGAAAAACTATTGGGATCGGGCCAAATCCACAGAGAGCAAGATTCGTCCATGGCCCTTGAGTCTTCCTCGACATCCACGGCCATCACTGATACAAAATCCAGAGACAAAAGCCTAAGCAAGCGCCTCAGACTCGCACTATCTTCATATCCTGAAGATGTCTTCTCATGGTTTGTAAATCGGGCCTGCCATACCTACGTCACCAAACATAAGCTGAGTTTGTGTTTTCAGACTTCTGTCCTCAAAGTCCTGGGCCACACACCATTCAGGCTGGGACCCTGAGCCACACATTAGGATTGTGTCTACCCAATCCATGGGAATACTGCCCATTCCATTGTCCAAAATGATACAAATTAGGAGAACCCTCCAAAGTCCCTGAGGACATCCCAATAGTATAGGTCGCCCGGGACAAAAAAGGGCAGTCTGACACCAGCTGAGCATCTAACTCCACTCATACCCTAGAAGGATGTCCCCAGAGAAGAAGATTGAACCAGACAGGACCCTAGGCCAAAATCGGATCCATTGCTTTGGTTGACAGGCATGTCTCCTCAAAACCCTGGATTCCAATACCAGCATTGGGCTTTTCCTGAGGCACCCATCAGAACAAACCTCGTCTCCACAAGGAAACTTGTGCATGGGAGCTATGTCAAAAGCTTAGGAAAATACTTCAGGGTCCCGGTGCCACCGCCCCATTCCAAGGCCCTCATGGACACAAACACACACATTAGACCCATCCTCAGGAAAGTCCATTTCAACTCAGCCACCCCGGTTGCTCCCGCAGAGCCATCAGATCTAAACTGTCTTGTCGCTAGGAGACAATTGGAATGCGAGGGCCGGCTTCCCAGGTATGCATCCTCGAACGATGGTCTGGACTCATCCATATGGGATGTCCTGGAGCTGTCCAACAGGTCTCAATTGTCCCGCCGAACGAATCCTAGGAGGGGGCGTCCCACCACTCCCAACGTGGGAAAACCTCCACGGCCTCGAGATTCGGCTCCCTTTATGAAGGGGCCGTCATGAACAGAAAATCCAAGCTGAGCCAATGTCTGATCCTCGCTCTGACTTCAGATGCATGAGATATTGCTTCAGATCTTCAGGGGGTACATGCCGTGCCCTCGCCCTGAAACCCAAGTCTAGCTGTCCCTAGGCCCCAATTTTAACCAGATTTCTGGCTGTCCAATCGCCCCTCCCCAGGGCTCTACTCTGGAATCCCTCATTTGGTGGGACACCTGAGTTTGAAAAACAAAACAAAACAAATCAACAACAAAAAACGGACTTCTTCCATCCCACAGAATGACCCCAAACTCTTTGGACTGGGCCAAACCCCCAGGGAGTAAGACTCGTCCATTTCCAATGAAGTCACCCGGAAATTTCATGACCATGAATGGCACGATATCCAGAGATAAATACTTGTGCAAGAGCCTCACATTCGCCCTTTTTCATATCCCGAAGAGTTCTCCTCATGGTCTGTAGATCAGTCCTGCCATACCTATGACCCGAAACATAAGCCGAGTTTGTGTTTTCAGACAACTGTCCAAACAGCCCTGGCCTACATAGCTTACAGGCTTAGGCCCCTGGAGCCAAGGTGAGGACTGTACTTGCCCTCTCCAAGGGCATTCTGTGTGCCCATTCCAATGGCAACAACGCTACTAATAGGATAAACCTCCAAAGTCCCTGAGGCCATCCCAATAGTGGTGGCTTCCCAGGACAAAAAGGAACAATCTGAGCCAATCTGAGAACCTACCTGCACTCAGACATGTAGGCTGATATCCCCAGAGGTAAAAAGGAACAAACAGGCCCCTAGGCACCTATCGGATCCATTGCTTTGGTTTCCAGGCATCTCTCCTCAGAGGACTGGATTTCAATACCAGCATACGACTGTTTCTTGACTCACCCATCAGAACAAATCCCATCTACAATGGGAAACTTGCACGATGTGTAGAGTGATGTCAAAGCCTCTGTTTAGGAGAACCCTTCATGGCCCCAGTTCCACTGCGTCATTCCAAGGTATCCATAGACACAAAAACACATTAGGACCCATCCACAGGAGAGTCCATTTCCACTCAGGGTATTCGGTTGCTCCGCGAGATCCAGAGATCCAACTTGTCTTGTTGCTAGGAGCCAATTGGAATGCGAGGTCGCCTACCCCGCCATCCATCCTTAGAACAATGCTCGGAATCGTTAGCCTGGAGCCAACCAACAGGTCTCAATTGTCCTGCAGAAGAATCTTTGAGGTTGGGAGCTTCTCACAACTCCCATCATTAGAAAACACCCATGGCCTCGTGATCCCTCCCCCCTTCATGAAGGGGCCCTCAGGGACATAAGGTCCAACCTGAGCGATCTTCTGATCCTCACCCTGACTTCTGATGCACGAGATCTCGGTTCAGGTCTGTAGATTGTGCGTGCCATGTCCTCACCCAGAAACCTAAGCCTATCTTGTGTCCTCAGACTTCCATCCTCAGACTAATGGCCCACAAGCCCTCCAGTTTGGCAATCCAGAATTATAATGCAGCACTCTGCCTGCCCTCCAAAAGAAAAACATTGACTTCTGGGGCAACCCAGAAACCCCAAATGAAGATCAACCTGCACGCCACTTGGCTGTACCCAAAATATATAGACTGTCCTGCCCAATAATGCCCTTTCTGACAGAGGCTGAGCCTGGACCTCCTGGCCCCACCCATACAGCTGGCCGGTCACTGAACACATCGGACCCGCCATTGCCTTAGGTCGTTATCTCTTACCAGCCTCGGTTTTCAGGATTTAGAATCTAGACATTATCTCCAATCACGGCCCGAGTTTGAAAATGATGCAGAAATCAGAACGCTTTCCCCATGGCAAGAAACCTGTGGTTGGCATGTTGTCCAAGGTTCAGTGTACTTGAAACCAGTGTGGCCCATGAGGCACCGCCCATGCTTGCGGGCCACATTGGTCACAAACACACATTGTCACCCTCAGCCTGAGCCCAGTCCTCAGATAAGGCCTCTCAGTGGCTGGATGAAGAGACAGCATATTGGGCTTGCCATGCCCCTAGGCCCCAACTTTTAACCATAGTTCGGGTTGTCCCTTCACTCTTCCCCAGGGCTCTGCTTTGGAACTCCTCTTTTGGTGGGACACACCTGAGGTAACAACCCTGAAAGGTGTACTCCATCCAACAGATTGACGAAAAACTATTGGGATCGGCCAAATCCAGAGAAAGCAAGGTTCGTCCGTGGCCCATGAGGCCTCCTCGACATTCCACGCCCATCGCTGAAAAACAAAATCCAGAGACAAAAGCCTGAGCAAGCGCCTCAGACTCACACTATCTTAATATCCTGAAGATGTCTTCTCATGGTTTGAGGATGTCTTCTCATCGTTTGCAGATCGGGCCTGCCATACCTACGTCCCCAAACATAAGCCGAGTTTGTGTTTTCAGAATTCTGTCCTCAAAGTCCTGGGCCACACACCCTCCAGGCTGGGGACCCTGGAGCCACACATTAGGACTGTGCCTACCGAATCCATGGGAATTCTGCCCATTCCATTGTCCAAAATCGTACAAATTAGGAGAACCCTCCAAAGTCCCTGAGGCCATCCCAATAGTATAGCTCGCCCGGGACAAAAAAGGTCAGTCTGTCACCAGCTGAGCATCTACCCCCACTCATACCCTAGATGGATGTCCCCAGAGAAGAAGACTGAACCAGACAGGACCCTAGGCCAAAAATCGGATCCATTGCTTTGGTTGACAGGCATGTCTCCTCAAAACCCTGGATTCCAATATCAGCATTGGGCTTTTCCTGAGGCACCCATCAGAACAAACCTCGTCTCCACAAGGAAACTTGTGCATGGGAGCTATGTCAAAAGCTTAGGAGAATACTTCAGGGTCCCGGTGCCACCGCCCCATTCCAAGGCCCTCATGGACACACACACACATTAAACCCATCCTCAGGAAAGTCCGTTTCAACTCAGCCACCCCGGTTGCTCCCGCAGAGCCATCAGATCTAAACTGTCTTGTCGCTAGGAGACAATTGGAATGCGAGGCGGGCTTCCCAGGCATCCATCCTCGAACACTGGTCTGGACTCATCCATATGGGATGTCCTGGAGCTGTCCAACAGGTCTCAATTGTCCCGCAGAAGGAATCCTTGGAGGGGACATCCCACCACTCCCAACGTGGGAAAACCTCCATGGCCTCGAGATTCGGCTCCCTTCATGAAGGGGCCGTCATGAACAGAAAATCCAAGCTGAGCCAATGTCTGATCCTCGCTCTGACTTCAGATGCATGAGATATTGCTTCAGATCTTCAGGAGGTACATGCCGTGACCTCGCCCTGAATCTCAAGTCTAGCTTGTGTTCTCAGACTTCCGTCCTCACACTCCTGGCCCCGAAGCCCAAAAGTTTGGCAGTTCCGGACCATCATTGCAGCTCTCTGCCTGCCATCTAGAAACAAAATATTGCCTAATGAGCTGCCCGGGCACATTAAATGAGAATAAACCTACATGGCACTCGAATGTACCCAAATTATATAGTCTAACCTGGGCAGTAATGCACTGTGTGACACAACCCTGAGCCAGAACCTCCTGAGCAAACACCCAGACAGCTGATCGCACCCGAGCCCATAAGACCCGCAGTGGCCATAGGTCATCTCTTCCCTACCTAAGTTTTCAGCTTCAGAACCTAGACCTTATCTCCAATCACTGCCCAGGGGGGAGTGTGATGCAGAAATAAGAACTCCTCTTTATCCACGGCAAAAAACCTTGTGGTTGCCATGTTGTCCAAGGTTCAGTGTAGTAGAAACCAGCATTCACCCTGAGGTCCCGCCCATCCTTGAGTGCGTCGAGGACATAAACACGCATTGTGACCCTCAGCATGAGTCCTGTCCTCTAGTAAGTCCTCTCAGTGGCTAGACCATTAGATGCCATAATGTCTTGACATGTCCCTAGGCCCCAAATTTAAACCAGATTACTGGTTGTCCAATCGCCCCTCCCCAGGGCTCTACTCTGGAATCCCTCATTTGGTGGGACAACTGAGTTTGAAAAACAAAACAAAACAAAACAACAACAAAAAAAAAAACGGACTTCTTCCATCCCACAGGATGACCCCAAACTCTTTGGACAGAGCCAAACCCCGAGATAGTAAGACTCGCCCATTTCCCATGAGGTCACCCGGATATTTCATGACCATGAATGGAACGATATCCAGAGATAAAAACTTGAGCAAGAGCCTCACACTCGCCCTTTCTTCATATCCCGAAGAGTTCTCCTCATGGTCTGTAGATCAGTCCTGCCATACCTAGGACCAGAAACATAATCCGAGTTTGTGTTTTCAGACAACTGTCCAAACAGCCCAGGCCTACACACCCTACAGGCTCAGACCGCTGAAGCCAACGTGTGGACTGTACTTGCCCTCTCCAAGGGAATTCATTTTCAAACCCGGGCCGTGATTGGAGATACGGTCTAGGTTCTGAAGCCAGAAAACCGAGGTTGAGAAGAGATGAAGACTTAAGGCCATGGCGGGTACGATGTGCTCAGTGTGCGGCCAGCTGTCTGGGTGGGGCCAGGAGGTCCAGGCTCAGGCTGTGTCAGAAAGGGCATTAGTGCCCATGTCAGCCTATATATTTGGGGTAAAGCCGAATGGCGTGCAGGTTCATCCTCATTTGGGGTTTCTGGGTTGCCCCAGAGGGCAATGTTTTTCTTCTGGAGGGCAGGCAGAGTGCTGCATTGTGGTTCTGGATTGCCAAACTGGAGGGCTTGTGGGTCAGTAGTCTGAGGACGGATGTCTGAGCACCCAAGCTAGGCCTAGGTTTCTGGGTGATGATATGGCAGGCACATTCTACAGACCTGAATCGAGATCTCGTGCATCTGAAGTCAGGGCGAGGATCAGACGATCGCTCAGGTTGGACATTCTGTCCCTGATGGCCCCTTCTTGAAGGGGTGGTGCATCACGAGGCCATGGGGGTTTTCCCACGATGAGAGTTGTGAGAAGCTCCCAACTGCAAGATTCTTCTGCAGGACAATTGAGACCTGTTCGTTGACTCCAGGACAACGATTCCGAGCAGGGTTCTAAGGATGGATGGCTGGGTAGCCCCCCTCGCATTCCAATTGTCTCCAAGCAACAAGACAGGTTAGATCTGCTGGATCTGGGGGAGCAACCGAGGAGGCTGAGTTGAAATGGACTCTCCCGTAGATGTGTCCTAATATGATTTTGTGTCTCTGGAGTCCTTGGAATGAAGCGGTGACACTAGGGCCCTGAAGGGTACTCGTAAAGAGAGGCTTTCACACAGCTCCATCGTGCAAGTTTCCCATGTGTAGATGAGATTTGTTCTGATGGGTGAGTCAAGAAACAGCCATATACTGTTATTGAAATCCAGGCCTCTGAAGAGAGATGCCTGGAAACCAAAGTAATGGATCCGATATTTGCCTAGGTGCCTGTTCGTTCCTTTCTCCTCTGGGGACATCAGTCTCCGGGTCTGAGTGCCGGTAGGTGCTCAGATGGTCCCAGATTGCCCCTGTTTGTCCTGGGAAGCCACAAATATTGGGATGGCCTCAGGGACTTTGGAGGTTTTTACTCTTAGTAGGTTTGTGGCCATTGGAATGGAGACATACAATTCCCTTGGAGAGGGCAGGCACAGTCGTCAGGTTTGCCTCCAGGGGCCTGAGCCTGTAGGGTGTGTAGGCCAGGGCTGTTTGGACAGTTGTCTGAAAACAAAAACTCGGCTTATTTTCGGGTCATAGGTATGGCAGGACTGATCTACAGACCATGAGGAGAACCCTTCGGGATATGAAAAAAGGGCGAGAGTGTGAGGCTCTTGCTCAAGTTTTTGGCTCTGGATATCGTGTCACTCATGGTCGTGAAATATCCGGGTGACTTCATGGGAAATGGACGAGTCTTACTCTCTGGGGGTTTGGCCCCTGTCCAAAGAGTTTGGGGTCATTTTGTGGGATGGAAGAAGTCCGTTGTTCTGTTGTTGTTGATTTGTTTTGGTTTGTTTTTCAACCTCAGGTGTCCCACCAAATGAGGGATTCCAGAGTAGAGCCCTGGGGAGGGGCGACTGGACAACCAGAAATCTGGTTAAAAATTGGGGCCTAGGGACATGTCAAGCCCATTATGACATCTAATGGTCCAGCCACTGAGAGGACGTACTAGAGGACAGGACTCACGCTGAGGGTCACAATGCGTGTTTATGCCCTCGTCGCACTCAAGAATGGGCGGGGCCTCAGGGTAAATGCTGGTTTCTCCTACACTGAACGTTGGACAACATGCCAACCACATGGTTTCTTGCCATGGGTAAGGAAGAGTTCTGATTTCTGCATCACAGTCACCCCTGGGCAGAGATTGGAGATAAGGTCTAGGTTCTAAGCCTGAAAACTGAGGTAGGGAAGAGATGATGACCTAAGGCCTTGGTGGGTCTGATGTGCTCAGTGTGCGGTCAGCTGTCTGCGTGTTGGTACGAGGACCGGGCACAGGTTGTCAGACAGTGCATTAGTGCCCAGGTTAGACTATATATTTTGGGTGCATTCGAGTGCCGTGTAGGTTCTTATCTGAAGAACTCATAAGGATATGAAGAATGCGCGAGTCTGAGGCGATTGTTCAGCCTTTTGTCACTGGATGGCCATGGAATGTTGGGGAGGCCTCATGGGCCATGGACGAATCTTGCTCTCTGTGGACTTGGCCCGATCCCAATTGTTTTTCGTCAATCTGTGGGATGGGAGTACTCCTTTCAGGTTCGTTACAACGGTATCCCACCAAAAGAGGAATTCCAAAGCAGAGCCCTGGGGAAGTGTGAAGGCACAACCCGAACTAGGTTTAAAAATGGGAGACTAGGGGTATGGCAAGTCCAATATGCTGTCTCTCCATCCAGCCACTGAGAGGCCTTACCTGAGGACTGGGCTCAGGCTGAGGGTCACAATGTGTATTTGTGACCAATGTGGCCCGCAAACATGGGCGGGGCCTCATGGGCCACACTGGTTTCAACTACACTGAACCTTGGACAACATTCCAACCACAAGGTTTCTTGCCATGGGGAAAGACTTCTGATTTCTGCATCATTTTCAAACCCGGGCCGTGATTGGAGTTACGGTCTAGGTTCTGAAGCCAGGAAACCGAGGTTGAGAAGAGATGAAGATTTAAGGCCAGGGCGGGTACGATGTGCTCAGTGTGCGGCCAGCTGTCTCGGTGGGGCCAGGAGGTCCTGGATCAGGCTGTGTCAGAAAGGGCATTAGTGCCCAGGTCAGCCTATATATTTGGGGTACAGCCGAATTCCGTGCAGGTTGATCCTCATTGGGGGTTTGTGGTTAGCCCCAGAAGGCAATTTTTTCTTCTGGAAGGCAGGCAGAGTGATGCATTGTAGTCTGGATTGCCAAACTGGAGGGCTTGTGGCCAGTAGTCTGAGGACAGAAGTCTGAGTACCCAAGCTAGGCCTTGGTTTCTGGGTGAGATTATGGCAGGCACAATCTCCAGACCTCAATCGAGATCTCGTGCATCTGAAGTCAGGGCGAGGATCAGACGATCGCTCAGGTTGGACATTCTGTCCCTGATGGCCCTTTCTTGAAGGGGGGGTGGATCACGAGGCCATGGAGTTTTTCCCACGATGGGAGTTGTGAGAAGCTCATAACTGCAAAGATTATTTTGCAGGACAATTGAGACCAGTTGGTTGGCTCCAGGACAACGAATCCGAGCAGGGTTCTAAGGATGGATGGCAGGGTAGCCCACCTCGCATTCCAAATTTTCTCCAAGCAACAAGACAGGTTAGATCTGCTGGATCTGGGGGAGCAACCGAGGAGGCTGAGTGAAATGGACTCTCCCGTGGATGTGTCCTAATATGATTATGTGTCTATGGAGACCTTGGAATGAAGTGGTGGCACTGGGGCCCTGATGGGTTCTCCTAAAGAGAGGTTTCCACACAGCTCCATCGTGCAAGTTTCCCATGTGTGGATGAGATTTGTTCTGATGGGCGAGTCAAGAAACAGCCATATGCTGTTATTGAATGCAGGCCTCTGAGGAGAGATGCCTGGAAACCAAAGCAATGGATCCGATAGGTGCCTAGGGACCTGTTCGTTCCTTTTTACCTCTGGAGACATCAGTCTACGGGTCTGAGTGCAGGTAGGTGCTCAGATGGGCCCAGATTGCCCCTGTTTGTCCTGGGAAGCCACAAATATTGCGATGGCCTCAGGGACTTTGGAGGTTTATCCTATTAGTAGGGTTGTGGCCATTGGAATGGGCACATACAATTCCCTTTGAGAAGGCAAAAACAGTCGTCATTGTCTGCAGGGGCCTGAGCCTGTAGGGTGTGTAGGCCAGGGCTGTTTGGGCAGTTGTCTGAAAACACAAACTCGGCTTATGTTTCGGGTCATAGGTATGGCAGGACTGATCTACAGACCTAGAGGAGAACTCTTCGGGATATGAAAAAAGGGCGAGTGTGAGGCTCTTGCTCAAATTTTTGTCTCTGGATATCGTGTCACTCATGGTCGTGAAATTTCCGGGTGACTTCATGGGAAATGGACGAGTCTTACTCTCTGGGGGTTTGGCCCCGTCCAAAGAGTTTGGGGTCATTATGTGGGATGGAAGAAGTCCGTTGTTCTGTTGTTGTTTATTTGTTTTGTTTTGTTTTTCAACCACAGGTGTCCCACCAAATGAGGGATTCCAGAGTAGATCCCTGGGAGGGGCGACTGGACTACCAGAAATCTGGTTAAAAATTGCGGCCAAGGGACATGTCAAGCCCATTATGACATCTAATGGTCCAGCAACTGAGGGGACGTCCTAGAGGACAGGTCTCACGCTGAGGGTCACAATGCGTGTTTTACCCTCGTCGCACTCAAGAATGGGCGTGGCCTCAGGGTGAATGCTGGTTTCTCCTACACTGAACTTTGGACAACATTCCAACCACAAGGTTTCTTGCATTGGGTAAGGAAGAGTTCTGATTTCTGCATCACAGTCATCCCTGGGCAGTGATTGGAGATAAGGTCTAGGTTCTGAAGCCTGAAATCTGAGGTAGGGAAGAGATGATGACCTAAGGCGTTGGCGGGTTTGATGTGCTCAGTGTGCGGTCAGCTGTCTGGGTGTTGGTCATGAGGTCCGGGCTCAGGTTGTCAGACAGTGCATTAGTGCCCAGGTTAGACTATACATTTTGGGTGCATTCGAGTACCGTGTAGGTTCTTATCTGAAGAACTCTTCAGGATATTAAGAATGATCGAGTATGAGGCGCGTGCTCAGGATTTTGTCTCTGGATTTTATATCAGCGATGGCCGTGGAAAGTTGGGGAGGCCTCATGGGCCGTGGACGAATCTTGCTCTCTGTGGATTTGGCCCGATCCCAATTGCTTTTCTTCAATCTTTGGGATGGGAGGACTCCTTTCAGGTTTGTTACCTCAGGTGTCCCACCAAAAGAGGAATTCCAAAGCATTGCCCTGGGGAAGATTGAAGGGACAACCCGAACTATGGTTAAAAATTGGGGCCTAGGGGCATGGCAGGCCCAATATGATGTCTCTCCATCCAGCCACTGAGAGGCCTTACCTGAGGACTGGGCTCAGGCTGAAGGTCACAATGTGAGTTTGTGACCAATGTGGCCCACAAGCATGGGCGTGGCCTCATGGGCCACACTGGTTTCAACTAAACTGAACCTTGGTCCACATGCCAACCACAAGGTTTCTTGCCATGGGGAAAGAGTTCTTATTTCTGAATCATTTTCTAACCCGGGCAGTGATTGGAGATAAGGTCTAGGTTCTGAAGCCTGAACACCGAGTTTGAGAAGAGATGACGACCTAAGGCCATGGCAGGTCCGATGTGCTCAGTGTGCGACCAGCTGTCTGGGTGGGGCCAGGAGGTCCAGGCTCAGGCTGTGTCAGAAAGGGCATTAGTGCCCAGGTCAGCCTATATATTTGGGGTAGAGCTGAATGCTGTGCAGGTTGATCCTCATTGGGTGTTTCTGGGTAGCCCCAGAGGGCAATGTTTTACTTCTGGAGGGCAGGCAGAGAGCTTCATTGTAGATCTGGATTGCCAAACTGGAGGGCTTGTGGGCCAGTGTCTGAGGACGGAAGTCTGAGAAACCAAGCTAGGCCTAGGTTTCTGGGTGAGAATATGGCAGGGACAATCTACAGACTTGAATCGAGAACTCGTGCATCTGAAGTCAGGGCGAGGATCAGATGATCACTCAGGTTGGACATTCTTCCCTGATGGCCCCTTCTTGAAGGGGGGGTGGATCACGACGCTATGGGGGTTTTCCCACGATGGGAGTTGTGAGAAGAAGAACCCAACTGCAAAGATTCTTCTGCAGGACAATTGAGACCTGTTGGTTGGCTCCAGGACAACGATTCCGAGCAGGGTTCTAAGGATGGATGGCTGGGTAGCCCACCTCGCATTCCAATTGTCTCCAAGCAACAAGACAGGTTAGATCTGCTGGATCTGGGGGAGCAACCGAGGAGGCTGAGTTGAAATGGACTCTCCCGTGGATGTGTCCTAATATGATTTTCTGTCTATGGAGACCTTGGAATGACGCGGTGGCACCTGGGCCCTGAAGGGTTCTCCTAAAGAGAGGCTTTCACACAGCTCCATCGTGCAAGTTTCCCATGTGTAGATGAGATTTGTTCTGATGGGTGAGTCAAGAAACAGCCATATGCTGTTATTGAAATCCAGGCCTCTGAGGAGAGATGACTGGAAGCCAAACCAATGGATCCGATAGTTGCCTAGGGTCCTGTTCGTTCCTTTTTACCTATGGGGACATCAATCTACGGGTCTGAGTGCAGGTAGGTGCTCAGAGGGGCCCAGATTGCCCCCGAATGTCCTGGGAAGCCACAAATATCGGGATGGCCTCAGGGACTGTGGAGGTTTATCCTCTTAGTAGGGTTGTGGCCATTGTAATGGGCACATACAATTCCCTTGGAGAGGGCAAGCACAGTCGTCAGGTTTGGCTCCAGGGGCCTGAGCCTGTAGGGTGTGTAGGCCAGGGCTGTTTGGGCAGTTGTCGGAAAACAGAAACTCGGCTTACGTTTCGGGTCATAGTTATGGCAGGACTGATCTACAGACCTAGAGGAGAACTCTTCGGGATATGAAAAAAGGGCGAGTGTGAGGCTCTTGATCAAGTTTTTGTCTCTGGATATCGTGTCACACATGGTCGTGAAATTTCCGGGTGACTTCATGGGAAATGGACGAGTCTTACTCTCTGGGGGTTTGGCCCCGTCCAAAGAGTTTGGGGTCATTCTGTGGGATGGAAGAAGTCCGTTGTTCTGTTGTTGTTGTTGATTTGTTTGGTTTTGTTTTTCAACCACAGGTGTCCCACCAAATGAGGGATTCCAGAGTAGATCCCTGGGAGGGGCGACTGGACAACCAGAAATCTGGTTAAAAATTGGGGCCTAGGGACATGTCAAGCCCATTATGACATCTAATGGTCCAGCAACTGAGGGGACGTCCTAGAGGACAGGTCTCACGCTGAGGGTCACAATGCGTGTTTTACCCTCGTCGCACTCAAGAATGGGCGTGGCCTCAGGGTGAATGCTGGTTTCTCCTACACTGAACTTTGGACAACATTCCAACCACAAGGTTTCTTGCATTGGGTAAGGAAGAGTTCTGATTTCTGCATCACAGTCATCCCTGGGCAGTGATTGGAGATAAGGTCTAGGTTCTGAAGCCTGAAATCTGAGGTAGGGAAGAGATGATGACCTAAGGCGTTGGCGGGTTTGATGTGCTCAGTGTGCGGTCAGCTGTCTGGGTGTTGGTCATGAGGTCCGGGCTCAGGTTGTCAGACAGTGCATTAGTGCCCAGGTTAGACTATATATTTTGGGTGCATTCGAGTACCGTGTAGGTTCTTATCTGAAGAACTCTTCAGGATATTAAGAATGATCGAGTATGAGGCGCGTGCTCAGGCTTTTGTCTCTGGATTTTATATCAGCGATGGCCGTGGAAAGTTGGGGAGGCCTCATGGGCCGTGGACGAATCTTGCTCTCTGTGGATTTGGCCCGATCCCAATTGCTTTTCTTCAATCTTTGGGATGGGAGGACTCCTTTCAGGTTTGTTACCTCAGGTGTCCCACCAAAAGAGGAATTCCAAAGCAGAGCCCTGGGGAAGATTGAAGGGACAACCCGAACTATGGTTAAAAATTGGGGCCTAGGGGCATGGCAGGCCCAATATGATGTCTCTCCATCCAGCCACTGAGAGGCCTTACCTGAGGACTGGGCTCAGGCTGAAGGTCACAATGTGAGTTTGTGACCAATGTGGCCCACAAGCATGGGCGTGGCCTCATGGGCCACACTGGTTTCAACTAAACTGAACCTTGGTCCACATGCCAACCACAAGGTTTCTTGCCATGGGGAAAGAGTTCTTATTTCTGAATCATTTTCTAACCCGGGCAGTGATTGGAGATAAGGTCTAGGTTCTGAAGCCTGAACACCGAGTTTGAGAAGAGATGACGACCTAAGGCCATGGCAGGTCCGATGTGCTCAGTGTGCGACCAGCTGTCTGGGTGGGGCCAGGAGGTCCAGGCTCAGGCTGTGTCAGAAAGGGCATTAGTGCCCAGGTCAGCCTATATATTTGGGGTAGAGCTGAATGCTGTGCAGGTTGATCCTCATTGGGTGTTTCTGGGTAGCCCCAGAGGGCAATGTTTTTCTTCTGGAGGGCAGGCAGAGAGCTTCATTGTAGATCTGGATTGCCAAACTGGAGGGCTTGTGGGCCAGTGTCTGAGGACATGGGAATTGTATGTGCACATTCCAATGGCCAGAACCCTACTATTCGGATAAACCTCCAAAGTTCCTGAGGCCATCCCAATATTTGTGTCTTCCCAGGACAAACAGGGGCAAACTGGGCCCATCTGAGCACCTACCGGCACTCAGAACCCAAGTTTTAACGGTAGTTCGGGTTTGTCTTCACTCTTCCCCAGGGCTCTGCTTTGGAATTCCTCTTTTGGTGGGACACCAGAGGTAACAAATCTGAAAGGAGTCCTGCCATCCCACAGATTGAAGAAAAACAATTGGGATTGGCCCCAATCCACAGAGAGCAAGATTTGTCCATGGCCCATGAGGCCACCCCAACATTCCACGGCCATCACTGATATAAAATCCAGAGACAAAAGTCTGAACACGCGCCTCAGACTCGCTCATTCGTCATATCCTGAAGAGTTCTTCAGATAAGAACCTACACGGCCTCGAATGCACCCAAAATATATAGTCTAACCTGGGCACTAATGCACTGTCGACAACCTGGGCCCGGACCTCGTGACCAACACCCAGACAGCTGACCGCACACTGAGCACATCAGAACTGCCATGGCCTTAGGTCATCATCTCTTCCCTACCTCAGTTTTCAGGCTTCAGAACCTAGACCTTATCTCCAATCACTGCCCAGGGGTGACTGTGATGCAGAAATCAGAACTGTTCCATACCCATGGCAAGAAACCTAGTGGTTGGCATGTTGTCCAACGTTCAGTGTAGGAGAAAAGAGCATTCACCCTGAGGCCCCGCCCATTCTTGAGTGCGAGGAGAGCATAAACACGCATTGTGACCCTCAGCGTGAGTCCTGTTCTCTTAACGTCCTCTCAGTGGCAGGACCATAAGATGTCATAATGGGCTTGACATGTCCCTAGGCCCCAATTTTTAACCAGTTATTTGGTTGTCCAGTCGCCCCTCCCCAGGGCTCTACTCTGGAATCCCTCATTTAGTGGGACACCTGAGGTTGAAAAACAAAACAAAACAAATCAAGAACAACAGAACAACAGACTTCTTCCATCCCACAGAATGACCCCGAACTCTTTGGACGGGTCCAAACACCCAGAGAGTAAGACTCGTCCATTTCCCATGAAGTCACCCGGAGATTTCACGACAATGAGTGACACGATATCCAGAGACAAAAAGTGGACCAAGAGCCTCACACTCGCCATTTTTTCATATCCTGAAGAGTTCTCCTCATGGTATGTAGATCAGTCCTGCCATATCTACGACCCGAAACATAAGCCGAGTTTGTGTTTTCAGACAACTTTCCAAACAGCCCTGGCCTACACACCCTACAGGCTCTGTCCCCTGGAGCCAAACCTGACGACTGTGCTTGCCCTCTCCAAGGGAATTGTATGTGCCGATTCCAACGGCCACAACCCTACTAATAGGATAAACCTCCACAGTCCGTGAGGCCATCCCAATATTTGTGGCTTCCGAGGACAAACAGGGGCAATCTGGGCAAACCTGAGCACCTACCGGTACTCAGACCCATAGACTTTGTCCCCAGAGGTAAAAAGGAATGAATAGGCCCCTAGGCACCTATCAGATCAATTGCTTTGGTTTCCAGGCATCTCTCCTCAGAGGCCTGGATTTCAATAACAGCATATGGCTGTTTCTTGACTCACCCATCAGAACAAACTCATCTACACATGGGAAACTTGCACGATGGAGCTGTGTCAAAGCCTCTCTTTAGGAGAACCCTTCAGGGCCCCAGTGACACCGCTTCATTCCAAGGTCTCCATAGACACAAAATCATATTAGGACACATCCACAGGAGAGTCCATTTCAAATCATCCTCCTTGGTTGTTCCCCCTGATCCATCAGATCTAACCTGTCTTGATGCTTGGAGACAATTGGAAAGCGAGGTGGCCTACCCAGCCATCCATTCTTAGAACCCTGCTCGGAATCATTGTCCTGGAGCCAACCAACAGGTCTCAATTGTCCTGCAGAAGAATCTTTGCAGTTGGGAGCTTCTCACATCTCCCATCATGGCAAAAGCTCCATGGCCTCGTGATACACCCCCCCTTCAAGTAGGGGCCATCAGGGACAGAATGTCCAACCTGAGCGATCGTCTGATCCTCGCCGTGACTTCAGATGCACGAGATCTCGATTCAGGTCTGGAGATTGTGCATACCATATCCTCACCCAGAAACCTAGGCCAAGCTTCGGTTCTCAGACTTCCATCCTCAGACTACTGGCCCACAAGCCCTCCAGTTTGGCAATCCAGAACTACAATGCAGCACTCTGCCTGCCCACCAGAAGAAAAGCATTGCCCTCTGGCGCTACACACAAACCCCCAATGAGGTCAACCTGCACGGAATTCGGCTGTACCCCAATAATATAGGCTGACCTGAGCACTAATGCCCTTTCTGACACAGCCTGAGCCTGGAGCTCCTGGCCCCACCCAGACACTGGCCGCACACTGATCACATGGGACCCGCCATGGCCTTAGGTCTTCATCTCTTCTCAACCTCGGTTTTCAGGCTTCAGAACCCAGACCTTATCTCCAATCACAGCCCGGGTTTGAAAATGATGCTGAAATCAGAACTCTTCCCCCCTGGCAAGAAACGTTGTGGTTGGCATGTTGTCCAAGATTCAGTGTACTTGAAACCAGTGTGGCCCATGAGGCCCCACCATGCTTGCGGGCCACATTGGTAACAAACACACATTGTGACCGTCAGCCTGAGCCCAGTCCTCAGGAAAGGCCTCTCAGTGGCTGGATGGAGAGACAGCATTGGCCTTGCCATGACCCTAGGCCCCAATTTTTAACCATAGTTCGGGTTTCCCTTCACACTTCCCCAGGGCTCTGCTTTGGAATTCCTCTTTTGGTGGGACACCTGATGTAACATCCCTGAAAGGAGTCCTCCCATCCCACAGATTGACGAAAAACAATTGGGTTCGGGCCAAATCCACAGAGGGTAAGATTAGTCCATGGCCCATGAGGCCTCCCCAACATTCCACGGCCATCGCTGGTATAAAATCCAGAGACAAAATCCTGAGCACGCACCTTAGACTCGCTCATTCTTCATATCCTGAAGAGTTCTTCAGATAAGAACCTACACGGCACTCGAATGCACCCAATATATATAGTCTAACCTGGGCACTAATGCACTGTCTGAACATCTGACCTCGGACCTCGTGACCAACACCCAGACAGCTGACCGCACACTGAGCACATCAGACCCGCCATGGTCTTAGGTCATCATCTCTTCCCTACCTCAGTTTTCAGGCTTCAGAACCTATACCTTATCTCCAATCACTGCCCAGGGATGACTGTGATGCAGAATTCAGAACACTTCCTTACCCGATGCAAGAAACCTTGTGGTTGGAATGTTGTCCAAAGTTCAGTGTAGGAGAAACCAGCATTCACCCTGAGGCCACGCCCATTCTTGAGTGCGACGAGGGTAAAACACGCATTGTGACCCTCATCGTGAAACCTGTCCTCTAGGACGTCCCCTCAGTTGCTGGACCATTAGATGTCATAATGAGCTAGACATGTCCCTAGGCCCCAATTTTTAACCAGATTTCTGGTTGTCCAGACGCCCCTCCCAGGGATCTACTCTGGAATCCCTCATTTGGTGGGACACCTGTGGTTGAAAAACAAAACCAAACAAATCAACAACAACAGAACAACGGACTTCTTCCATCCCACAGAATGGCCCCAAACTCTTTGGTCGGGGCCAAACCCCCAGAGAGAAAGACTCGTCCATTTCCCATGATGTCACCCGGAAATTTCACGACCATGTGTGACACGATATCCAGAGACAAAAACTTGATCAAGAGCCTCACACTCGCCCTTTTTTCATATCCCGAAGAGTTCTCCTCTAGGTCTGTAGATCAGTCCTGCCATACCTATGACCCGAAACATAAGCCGAGTTTCTGTTTTCAGACAACTGCCCAAACAGCCCTGGCCTACACACCCTACAGGCTCAGGCCCCTGGAGCCAAACCTGACGACTGTGCTTGCCCTCTCCAAGGGAATTGTATGTGCCCATTACAATGGCCACAACCCTACTAAGAGGATAAACCTCCACAGTCCCTGAGGCCATCCCATTATTTGTGGCTTCCCAGGACATTCGGGGGCAATCTGGGCCCCTCTGAGCACCTACCTGCACTCAGTCCCGTAGATTGATGTCCCCATAGGTAAAAAGGAACGAACAGGACCCTAGGCAACTATCGGATCCATTGGTTTGGCTTCCAGTCATCTCTCCTCAGAGGCCTGGATTTCAATAACAGCATATGGCTGTTTCTTTACTCACCCATCAGAACAAATCTCATCTACACATGGGAAACTTGCACGATGGATCTGTGTGAAAGCCTCTCTTTAGGAGAACCCTTCAGGGCCCAGGTGCCACCGCGTCATTCCAAGGGTCTCCATAGACAGAAAATCATATTAGGACACATCCACGGGAGAGTCCATTTCAACTCAGCCTCCTCGGTTGCTCCCCCAGATCCAGCAGATCTAACCTGTCTTGTTGCTTGGAGACAATTGGAATGCGAGGTGGGCTACCCAGCCATCCATCCTTAGAACCCTGCTCGGAATCGTTGTCCTGGAGCCAACCAACAGGTCTCAATTGTCCTGCAGAAGAATCTTTGCAGTTGGGTTCTTCTCACAACTCCCATCGTGGGAAAACCCCCATAGCGTCGTGATCCACCCCCCCTTCAAGAAGGGGCCATCAGGGAAGAATGTCCAACCTGAGTGATCATCTGATCCTCGCCCTGACTTCAGATGCACGAGTTCTCGATTCAAGTCTGTAGATTGTCCCTGCCATATTCTCACCCAGAAACCTAGGCCTAGCTTGGTTTCTCAGACTTCCGTCCTCAGACACTGGCCCACAAGCCCTCCAGTTTGGCAATCCTGATCTACAATGAAGCACTCTGCCTGCCCTCCAGAAGAAAAACTTTGCCCTCTGGGGCTACCCAGAAACACCCAATGAGGATCAACCTGCACAGCATTCAGCTCACCTCAAATATATAGGCTGACCTGGGCACTAATGCCCTTTCTGACACAGCCTGAGCCTGGACCTCCTGGCCCCACCCAGACAGCTGGTCGCACACTGAGCACATCGGACCTGCCATGGCCTTAGGTCGTCATCTCTTCTCAAACTCGGTGTTCAGGCTTCAGAACCTAGACCTTATCTCCAATCACTGCCCGGGTTAGAAAATGATTCAGAAATAAGAACTCTTTCCCCATGGCAAGAAACCTTGTGGTTGGCATGTTGACCAAGGTTCAGTTTAGTTGAAACCAGTGTGGCCCATGAGGCCACGCCCATGCTTGTGGGCCACATTGGTCACAAACTCACATTGTGACCCTCCGCCTGAGCCCAGACCTCAGGTAAGGCCTCTCAGTGGCTGGATGGAGAGACAGCATATTGGGCTTGCCATGCGCCTAGGCCCCAATTTTTAACCGTATTTCGGGTTGTCCCTTCACTCTTCCCCAGGGCTCTGCTTTAGGATTCCTCTTTTGTTGGGACACCTGAGGTAACAAACCTGAAAGGAGCCCTCCCATCCAACAGATTGACGAAAAACAATTGGGATCGTGCCAAATCCACAGAGAGCAAGATTCGTCCATGGCCCATGAGGCCTCACCAACATTCCACGGCCATCGCTGATACAAAATCCAGAGATAAAAGCCTGAGCATGCGCCTCAGACTCGCTCATTCTTAATATCCTGAAGAGTTCTTCAGATAAGAACCTAAACGGCACTCGAATGCACCCAAACTATATAGGCTAACCTGGGCACTAATGCACTGTCTGACAACCTGAGCCTGGACCTCGTGACCAACACCCAGACAGCTGACCACACACTGAGCACATCAGACCCGCCATGGCCTTAGGTCATCATCTCTTCCCTACCTCAGATTTCAGGCTTCAGAACCTAGACCTTATCTCCAATCACTGCCCAGGGATCACTGTGATGCAGAAATCAGAACTCTTCCTTACCCATGTAAAGAAACCTTGTGGTTGGAATGTTGTCCAACGTTCAGTGTCGGAGAAACCAGCATTCACCCTGAGGCCCCGCCCATGCTTGAGTGCGACGAGGGCATAAACACGCATTGTGACCCTCAGAGTGAGTCCTGTCCTCTAGTACGTCCTCTCAGTGGCTGGACCATTAGATGTCATAATGGGCTTGACATGTCCCTAGGCCCCAATTTTAAACAGATTTCTGGTAGTCCAGTCGCCCCTCCCCTAGGGCTCTACTCTGGAATCCCTCATTTGGTGGACACCTGAGGTTGAAAAACAAAACAAAATAAATCAGCAACAACAGAACAACGGACTTCTTCCATCCCACAGAATGACCCCAAACTCTTTGGACGGAGCCAAACCCCCAGAGAGTAAGACTCGTCCATTTCCCATGAAGTCACCCGGAAATTTCACGACCATGAGTGACACGATATCCAGAGACAAAAACTTGAGCAAGAGCCTCACACTCGCCCTTTTTTTATATACCGAAGAGTTCTCCTCTAGGTCTGTAGTCAGTCCTGCCATACCTATGACCCGAAACATAGGCCGAGTTTCTGTTTTCAGACAACTTTCCAAACAGCCCTGGCCTACACACCCTACAGGCTCAGAACCCTGGAGCCAAATCTGACGACTGTGCTTGCCCTCCTCAAGGGAATTGTATGTGCCCATTCCAATGGCCACAACCCTACTAATATATTAAACTTCCAAAATCCCTTAGGCCGTCCCAATATTTTTGGCTTCCCAGGAGGGTCAGGGGCAATCTGGGCCCATCTGAGCACCTACCGGCACTCAGACCCGTAGACTGATGTCCCCAGAAGTAAAAAGGAACGAACAGGCCCCTAGGAACCTATCGGATCCATTGCTTTTGTTTCCAGGCATCTCTCCTCAGAGGCCTAGATTTCAATAACAGCATATGGCTGTTTCTTGACTCACCCATTAGAACAAATCTCATCTACACATGGGAATCTTGCACGATGGAGGTGTGTGAAAGCCTCTCTTTAGGAGAACCCTTCAGGGCCCAGGTGCCACTGTTTCATTCCAAGGTCTCCATAGACACAAAATCATATTAGGACACATCCACGGGAGATTCCATTTCGAATCAGCCTCCTCGGTTGTTCCCCCAGATCCAGCAGATCTAACCTGTCTTGTTGCTTGGAGACAATTGGAATGCGAGGTGGGCTACCCAACCATCCATCCTTAGAACCCTGCTCAGAATCGTTGTCCTGGAGTCAACCAACAGGTCTCAATTGTCCTGCAGAAGAATCTTTGCAGTTGGGAGCTTCTCACAACTCCCATCGTGGGAAAATCCCCATGGCCTCGTGATCAACCCCCCCTTCAAGTAGAGGCCATCAGGGACAGAATGCCCAACCTGAACGATCATCTGATCCTCGCCCTGACTTCAGATGCACGAGATCTAGATTCAGGTCTGTAGACTGTGCCTGCCATATCCTCACCCAGAAACCTAGGCCTAGCTGGGTTTCTCAGACTTCCGTCCTCAGACTACTGACCCACAAGCCCTCCAGTTTGGCAATCCACAATTACAATGCAGCACTCTGCCTGCCCTCCAGAAGAAAAACATTGCCCTCTGGGGCTAACCAGAAACCCCGATTGAGGATCAACCTGCACGCCATTCGGCTGTACCCCAAATATATAGGCTGAACTGGGCACTAATGCCCTTTCTGACACAGCCTGAGCCTGGTCCTCCTGGACCCACCAGACACCTGGCCGCACACTGAGCACATCGGACCCGCCATGGCCTTAGGTCGTCATCTCTTCTCAACCTCGGTTTTCAGGCTTCAGAACCTAGACCTTATCCCCAATCACAGCCCGGGTTTGAAAATGATGCAGAAATCAGAACTCTTTCCCCATGGCAAGAAACCTAGTTGTTGGCATGTTGTCCAAGGTTCATTGTACTTGAAACCAGTGTGGCACATGAGGCCCCACCATGCTTGCGGGCCACATCGGTCACAAACACACATTGTGACCCTCAGCCTGAGCCCAGTACTCAGGTAAGGCCTCTCAGTGGCTGGATGGAGAGACAGCATATTGGGCTTGCCATGCCCCTAGGCCCCAATTTTTCACCGTAGTTCGGGTTGTCCCTTCACTCTTCCCCAGGGCTCTGCTTTGGAATTCCTCTTTTGGTGGGACACCTGAGGCAACAAACCTGAAAGGAGTCCTCCCATCCCACAGTTTGACAAAAAACAATTGGGATAGGACCAAATCCACAGAGAGAAAGATTGGTCCATGGCCCATGAGGCCTCCCCAACATCCCACGGCCATCGCTGTTATAAAACCAGAGACAAAAGCCTGAGCACGCGCCTCAGACTCGATCATTCTTCATATCCTCAAGAGTTCTTCAGATAAGAACCTACACGGCACTCTAAGGCACCCAAAATATATAGTTTAACCTGGGCACTAATGCAATGTCTGACAACCTGAGCCCGGACCTTGTGACCAACACCCAGACAGCTTACCGCACACTGAGCACATCAGACCAGCCATGGCCTTTGGTCATCATCTCTTCTCTACCTCAGTTTTCAGGCTTCAGAACCTAGACCTTATCTCCAATCACTGCCCAGGGGTGACTGTGATGCAGAAATCAGAACTCTTCCTACCCATGGCAAGAAAACTTGTGGTTGGCATGTTGTCCAACGTTCAGTGTAGGAGAAACCAGCATTCACCCTGAGGCCCCGCCCAGTCTTGAGTGCGACAAGGGCATAAACACGCATTGTGACCCTCAGCGTGAGTCCTGTCCTCTAGAACGTCCTCTTAGTGGCTGGACCATTAGATGTCATAATGGGCTTGACATGTCCCTAGGCCCCAATTTTTAACCAGATTTCTGGTTGTCCAGTTGCCGCTCCCTAGTAATCTACTCTGGAATCCCTCATTTGGTGGGACACCTGAGGTTGAAAAACAAAACAAAACAAATCAACAACAACAGAACAACGGACTTCTTCCATCCCACAGAATGACTCCAAAATCTTTGGACGGCGCCAAACCCCCAGAGGGTAAGACTAGTCCATTTCCATGAAGTCACCCGGAAATATCACGACCATGAGTGACACGATATCCAGAGACAAAAACTTGAGCAAGAGCCTCACACTCGCCTTCTTTTCATATCATGAAGAGTTCTCCTCATGGTCTGTAGATCAGTCCTGCTATACCTATGACCTGAAACATAAGCCGAGTTTGTGTTTTCCGACAACTGTCCAAATAGCACTGGCCTACACACCCTACAGGCTCAGGCCCCTGGACCCAAACATGAAGACTGGGCTTGCCCTCTCCAAGGGAATTGTATGTCTCCATTCCAATGGCCACAACCCTACTAAAAGGATAAACCTCCAAAGTCCCTGAGGCCATCCCAATATTTGTTACTTCCCAGGACAAACAGGGGCAATCTGGCCCCATCTGAGCACCTACCGGCACTCAGACCCGTAGACTGATGTCCCCAGAGGTAAAAAGGAACGAACAGGCCCATAGGCACCTATCAGATCTATTGCTTTGGTTTCCAGGCATCCTTCCTTAGAGATCCTTGGAACCCTTAGAACCCTGCTCTTGCGTCGTTCCTTATGGGACATACTTGAGCCATCCAACAGGTGTCGACTGTCCCACAGGAGTCCTTGTTCATGGACCACCTCACAACTCATATCATGGAAAGCTTCCAAGGTCACATGATGCCCACCATCTTCATGGAGTCAGATCATGGAAAGAAACTCCAACCTGAGCCAACGGCTGATCTTCGCCTTGACTTCAGATGCACGAGATCTTGATTAACTCTTCAGAGTGCACCTGCTGTGCCCTCACCCCAAAACCTAAGCATAGCTAGTGTTCTCAGACTTCCGTCCTCACTCTCCTGGACCACACGCCCTCCATTTTGGGATTTCCGATGACACATTGCTACACTCTGCATGCCCTCTAGAAGAAAAACGTTGCCCTATTGGTCTACCCAGAAACCTCAAATGAGGATAAACCTGCATGCCACTCAACTGTACACCAATTATATAGTCTAGTCTGTGCACTAATGCCCTGTCTGACACAACCTGAGGCCTGAATTCCCAACCGACACCCAGACAGCTTGCCGTACACTGAGAACATCTGACCCGCCATGGCCTTAGGTGCCATCTCTTTCCAACCTGGTTTTCAGGCTACAGAAACCTAGACATTATCTCTACTCATTTCCCATGGGTGAACGTGATGCAGAAATCATAATTCCTCCTTCCCTCTCGCCAGAATCTTTTGGTTGGCATCTTATCCAATGTTCAGTGTAGGACCCCTTTAGGGCCTACAGGAGTAGTAGTAGGGACCCTGAGGGTAGTGTAGGGTCCCTGAGGCCCTGCCCATTCTTAAGAGGGTTGATCTGTCACAAGCTGAGCAACGACCTCAACTCACCCGTAGACAGATATCCCAAGAGATAGGTATTAAACTGGACAGGCCCTAGAACGTAATTGGTTCCATTGCTTGTGTTTCTAAGCATCTCTCCTCAGAGGCCTGTTTTACAATACCAGCCTATGGGGGATTCCAGAGATACCAATCAGAACAAATCTTGTCTCCACATGGGAACCGTATCCTTTGGAGCTCTGTAAAAACCTCCAGTTAGGAGAAAGCTTCAGGTAACCGGAGCCACCACCCTATTCCAAGGTCTCCATGGACACAAACCCGCATTATGACCATTCGGCAGGAGAGTACATTTCAACTCAACCCCGTTGATTACTCCCCCAGAGCCAGAATATCAAACCTGCCTTGTCGCTAGGAGACAACTTGAATGCAAAGCAGACTCTCTAGGCATGCATCGTTGGAATCCTGCTCTGGCGCCGTTCCATATGGGATGTCCTGGGAGCCTTCAAACAGGTCTTGCCTGTCCTGCAGTAGGAATCCTTGCAGATTGGAGCATCTCACAACTCCTATCGTGGGAAAACCTACATGGCCTCATGAGATGCTCCCCTTTATAAAGGGGCCATCATGGACAGAAACTCCAACCTGAGCCAACTTCTGATCCATTGCTTTGGTTTCTATGTATCTCTCCTCAGAGGCCTGGTTTCCAATATCAGAATATGGGGGTTTCCTAAGGAAACAATCAGAACAGATCTCATCTCCACATGAGAAACTTGCTCTTTGGAGCTGTGTCAATACCTCAGGTTAGGAGGATCCTTCAGGGCGCTGGCACCATGGCCCAATTCCAAGGTCTCCAAGGACACAAACTTACATTATGATCCATCCTCAGGAGAGTCCATTTCAAATCAACCCCCTCGGCTGCTCACCCAGAGCCAGCAGATCAAACCTGCCTAGTCACTAGGAGACTGTTGGAATGCGAGGTGGGCTGCCCAGGCATCCATCCTTAGAACCCTGCTCTGGAGAATTTCTTTATGGGACGTCTTGAATCCAAAAAACCTGTCTTGACTGTGTCGAAGAATGAATCCTTGTGGTTTGAAGCATCACACAATCCCACTGTGAGAAAACCTCCATTTCCTCATGATGCCCCACACCTTCATAAATGGGCCATCATGGACAGAAACTCCATCCGAAGCCAAAGTCTCATCCAAGCCCTGAATTCAGAAGCACGAGATCTCGATTCAGCACTTGAGAGTGTGCCTGCTGTGCCCTCGCCCCCCGAAACCTAAGCCTAACTTGTGTTCTCAGACTTCTGTCATCACAATCCTGGCCACACCCCTCCAGTTTGGCAATTCTGGAGACACAATGCAGCACTCTGCCTGCCCTCCAGAAGAAAAATATTGCCCTATAGGGCTAACCAGAAACGCCAAATGAGTAACAACCTGCATGCCACTCGACAATACCCCAATTATACAATCTAGCCTGTGCACTAAAACCCTGTCTGACACAGCCTGAGGACAGACCTCCAGGCCAACACCCAGACAGCTGGCCGTACACTGAGCATATCAAACCCACAATGGCTTTCGGCCATCATCTCTACCCAACCTCAGTTTTCACCTTCAGAACCTAGACCTTATCTCCACTCACTGCTCAGGAGTGAACGTGATACAAGAATCAGAACTTATCCTTCGCCATGGCAAGAAACCTTGTGGTTGGCATGTTGTCCAACGTTCATTGTAGGAGAAAGCAGCATGGACTATGAGGCCCCACCTATCTCTGAGGGCTACAATTTGCACAAACACATATTGTGACCCTCAGTGTGAGCCCTATCCTCATGTAAAGCCTCTTAGTGACTGGAACAACAGCCCACATATGGGGCTTGCCAAGCCCCTAGTCCCCCAATCTCAACCAGAGTTAGAGATGTCTAGTCACCACTACTCAGGGCACTGCTCTGGAATCCCTCTTTGGTGGGACACCTGAGGTAAAAAAAAAAATACAGAAAGGACTCTTCCCATCCACAGAATGATCCAACCACTTGGGATCAGGCCAAATCACGAGAGAAAGACTTGTCCATGGCCCTTGAGGACACCCCGACATTCCACGGCCACCATAGGCACAAAATCTAGAGTCAAAATCCTGAGCAAACGCCACATACTCGCCCTTTGTTCATAGCCCGGAAAATTCTCACGGTCTGTAGATCGAGCCTTCATACATACATCCCCAAACCTAAGCTGAGTTTGTGTTTTCAGACTTCTGTCCCCACAGTCCTGGTCCACACACCATCCAAGCTGGGGCCCCTGGAGCCACACCTGAGGACTGTGGCTTCCTTCTCCAGGGCAATTCTGCCATTTCCATTGGCCACAACCCTATAGATTAGGAGAAACCTCCAAACTCCCCGAGGCCATCCCAATAATGTAGGCTGCCCAGGACAAACAGGGATGATCTTTCCCAAGTTAGGAAACTACCTCCACTCAGACCCAGAGACAGATATCCCCATAGAATAAGATTGAACTGGACAGGCACTTAGGCCCTAATCAGATCCATTGCTTTTGTTTCCAGGCATCTCTCCTCAGAGGCCTGGTTACCAATACCAGCATATGGGGGATTACTGAGGCACTCATAGAAAAATCTCGTCTCCACATAGGAAATGTATTCTTTGGAGCTCTATAAAAATCTCTGTTTAGGAGAATCTTTCAGGGCCCTGGATCAAGCGCCCCATTCCAAGGTCTCCATGGACTTAAAACCACATTGTGATCTATCCTCGGTAGAGTCCATGTCAACTCATCCCCCTTGGTTACTCCCCCAGGGCCTGCAGATCAAACCTGCCTTGTTGCTAGGAGAAAACTAGAATGGGACGCGGGCTGCCCAGGCATCCATCCTTAGAACCCTACTCTGGAGTCGTTCCATATTGGTCATCCTAGAGCCATCCAACAGGTCTCAAATGTCCCACAGAAGGAATCTTTGCAGTCTGGGGCATCTCACAACTCCCATTGTGGGAAAATATTCATGGCCTCTTGAGACGCTCCACTTTATAAAGGGGCCATCATGGACAGAAACTCCAACCTGAGCAAACGTCTGATATTCGCCCTGGCTTCAGGTGCATGAGATCTTGATTCAGCTCTGCAGAGTGTGCCTTCTGTGCCCTCACCCCAAAAACTAAGCCTAGCTTGTGTTCTCAGACTACCGTCCTCACACCCCTGGCCCAAATGCCCTACAATTTGGCAATACTAGGGCCACAATGCAGCACTCTGCCTGCCCTCCAGAAGAAAAACGTTGCCTTATGGAGCTACCTAGAAACCCGAATGAGGATCAACTGAACGCCACTCGACTGCACCCGAAATATACAGTCTACCCTATCTAATGCCCTGTCTGATACAGCATGAGCCCGCACCTCCAGACCTATTCTCAACAGCTACCCACACACTTAGCTCATTGTACCCATCAGGTCCTTAGGTCTTCATCTCTTCCCAACCTCGGCTTTCGGGTTTCAGAACCTACACCTAAACTCCAATCACTGTCTAGGGGTGAACGTGATGCAGAAATCACAACTCTTCCTTCGCCATGGCCGGAAACCATGTGGTTGGCATATTCTCCAACATTCAGTGTAGGAGAATCCAGCGTGGCCCATGAGGCCCTTCGATGCTTGAGGGCCTTGTTGGGTGGAAATAGGCATTGTGACCCTCAGCATGAGCCCTGTCCTCAAGGAAGACCTCTCAGTGTCTGAATCAAGAGCCCACATATTGGACTTGCCATGCCCCTAGGCCCCCAAACTTAAACAGAGGTGGGGTTATCCAGTTGTCCCTACCAAGGACTCTGCTCTGGAATCCCTCTTTTATTGGCACACATGAGGTACGTAAAATAAAATAAAAAACAGAAAGGACTCCTCCCATCCCACAGAATTTACCCAAACTCTTGGGATTGGGTCATATCCTCAGAGAAGGAAAGCCATCCACAACCCATGAGGCCACGCCAGCATTCGACCCACTCTGTTGACACAAACACAGAGACAAAACCTGAGCAAGCACCTCAAACTCACCCTTTTTCATATCCCGAAGTGTTATCACGGTCTGTAGATTGGGCGTGCCATACCGATCTCCCCAATCCTAAGCTGAATTTGTGTTTTCAGACTTCTGTCCCCACAGGCCTGGCCCACACACCCTCAAGGCTGGGCCCCTAGAGCCAAACTCAGAACTGTGCCTGCCCTCTCCAGGGGATTTCTGCCCATTCCATTGGCCACAACCCTATAGATTAGGAGAAACTCCAAAATCCTGAGGCCATTCCCAATATTATAGGCTGCCCAGGACAAACAGGGGCGATCTGACACAAGGCGAGCAACTACCTCCCCTCAGATCCATAGACACGTATCCCCAGGAAAGAGATTGAAACGGACAGGCACCTAGGCCCTAATCATATCCATGGTTTTGTTTCCAGGCATCTCTCCTCAGAGGCCTGGTTTCCAATACCAGCATATGGGAGATTCCTTAGGCACTCATCAAAACAATTCTCTTCTCTACATAGGAAACGTACTCTTTAGAGCTCCATCAAAAAACCTCCGGTTATGAACATCCCTCAAGGCCCCGGATCAAGCACCCCCCATCCAAGGTCTCCATGGACACAAATGCACATTATGACCCATCCTCAACTCACCCATTTCAACACACCGCCTCGGTTGCTCCCCGAGATCCAGCATATCGAACTTGCCTTGGCGCTATGAGACACCTGGAATGGTAGGCAGGCTGCCCAGGCATCCTTCCTTAGAACCCTGCTCTGGATAACTTCCTTATGGGATGTCCTGGAGCCATCCAGCAGGTCTCGACTGTCCCACGGAAGGAATCATTGCGGTTTGGAGCATCTCACAATTCCCATCGTGGGAAAACCTCCATGGCCTCGTGACACCCTCCCCTTCATGAAGGGGCCGTCATGGAGAGAAACTCCAACCTGAGCCAACGTCTGATCCTAGCTCTGTCTTCAGGTACACGGGATCTCGAATCATCTCTGCAGACGGTTCCTGCCGTCCCCTCACCCCCGAAATCTAAGTCTGGCTTGTGTTCTCAGAATATTTTCCTCACACTCCTGGCCCACAAGCCTTCCAGTTTGGGAATTCTGGAGCCACTATGTGGCACTGTGTCTTCCTTCCAGAAGAAAAAAACGTTGCCCTCTGGGGCTACCCAGTAACCACAAATGAGTAGCAACCTGCACGAAACTCGACTGCACCCCAATGATACAGTCTAGCCTGGGCACTAATTCCCTGTCTGCCACAGCCTGAGCCTGCACCTCCCAACCCACACTCAACAGCTGGCCGAACACTGAGCACATCAGTCACACCATGGCCTTAGGTCTTCATCTCTTCCCAACCTCAGTTTTCAGGCTTCAGAACCTAGACCTTAAATCCAATCACAGTCCAGGAGTGAAAGTGTTGCAGAAATTAGAACTCCTTTTCCCCATGGCCAGAAAACTTGTGGTTGCCATATTGTGCAACGTTCAGTGTAGGAGAAACCAGCATGGTACATTAGGCCACGCCCTGACTTGAGGGGCTCCTTGGGCACAAAAACACATTGTGAAACTCAATGTGAGCCCTATGCTCAAGGAAGGCCTCTCAGTGTCTGGATCAAGAGCCCACATATGGGGCTTGCCATGTTCTTAGGTCCCAATGTTAACCAGCGGTCTGGTTGCCACTCGCCCCTCCCCAGGACTCTGCTGTGGAATCCCTCTTTTGGTGGTCCACCGGAGGTAAAAAAAAAAAAAAAAAAAAAAAAAAAAAAAAAAACAGAAAGGCCTCCTCCCTTCCCACAGAATGACCCCAAACTCTTGGGATTGGGTCAAATCCCCAGAAAGGGAGCTTCTTCGATGGCCCATGAGGACACACGGACATTCCATGGCAATCGGTGACACATATCCAGAAAAAAATAAGCATGAGCAAGCACCTCACTTTCTCCCTTTGTTCATATCCCGAAGAGTTCTCCTCACGGTCTATATATCGGCCCGGCCATACCTACAGACCCAATCCTAATTGGAGTTTGTGTTTTCAGACTTTTGTCCAAATAGCCCTGGACCACACACGCTCCACACTTTGGTCCCTGGAGCCACACCTCAGGACTGTGCTTCCCTTTCAAGAGAATTCTTCCCATTCCATTGGCCACAACCTTGCAAATTAGGAAAAACCTCCAAAGTTACCGAGGCCATCCCAATAGTGTAGGCTGCCCAGGACAAACAGGTGTGATCTCAAACCAGCTGAGAAACTACCTCCACTCAGACAAAAGATGTCCCCAGAGAAGAATATTGAACCGGACAGGCCCCTAGGCCCTAATCAGATCCATTGCTTTTTTTTCCAGGCATCTCTCCTCAGAGGCCTCATTTCCAATACCAGCAAATGGTGGTTTCCTGAGGCACCAATGAGAACAAATCTCGTCTCCCCATGGAAAACTTGCTCATTGGAGCTTTGTTATCACCTCTGGTTAGGAGAATCCTTCAGGGCCCTGGTGCCACTGCCCCATACCAAGGTCTCAATGGACTCAAACCAACATTAAGACGATCCTCAGGAAAGTCCATTTCAACTCATTTAAGACCATCCTCAGTAAAGTCCATTCCAACTCAGCCCCCTCTGATGCTACCCCAAGCCAGCAGATCAAACGTTTCTAGTTGCTAGGAGACAATTGGAATTGAGGCTGTCTGCCCAGGCATCCATACTTAGAACCCTGTTCTGGAAAAATACCTTAGGAGATGTCCTGGAGCCATCCAACAAATCTTAATTGTCCCATAGAAGGAATCCTTGCGGTTTGGAGCATCTCACAACTCTAATAGTGGGAAAACCCCCATGGCCTCATAATGCCCCCCCCTTCATGAAGGGGCCAACATGGACAGAAACTCCAACCTGAGCCAAAGTCTGATCCTCGACCTGACTTCAGACACATGAGATCTCAATTCAGCTCTGCAGAGTGTGCCTGCCATGTCCATTCCCCGAAACCTAAGCCTAGCTTGTGTTCTCAGACTTCCGTCCTCACTCTCCTGGCCCACAAGCCCTCCAGTTTGGGCATTCCGAAGCCACAATGCAGCACTCTGCCTGCCCTCCAGAAGAAAAACTTTGCCCTATGCTGCTAATAAGAAACCCCAAATGATTATCTAATGCATGCCACTCGACTGTAAAGCAATTATACAGCCTACCCTGAATACTAATGCCCTGTCTGGCACAGCCTGAGACAAGACATCCCAAACGACACCTAGACAGCTGGCTCCAACCTGGACACAAGGGACCAGCTATGGCTGTAGTTCGTCATCTCTTCCCAACCTGGGTTTTCAGGCTTCAGAACCTAGACCTTATCTCCAATCACTGCCCAGGGTGAACGTGATGCAGAAATTAGAATTCCTCCTTCCCCATGGCCAGAAACCTTGTGTTTGGCATATTGTCCAATGTTCAATGTGGGAAAACCTGCATTGTCGGAAAGGCCCTGCCAGTGCTTGAGGGCCGCCTAGGGCACAGACATGCATTGTGACCTGTAGCGTGAGTCCCGTATTAAAGTAACGCCTCTCAGTGGCTGGACCAAGATCCTGCATATGGGGCTTGTCATATCCATAGGCCCCCAGGCTTAACCAGAGGGCGAGTATTCCAGTTGTCAGTACCCACTGCTATGCTCCAGAATCCCTCTACTGGGGGGATACATGAAGCAGAAAACAGGACTCTTCCCTTACCACAGAATGACCACAAACTCTTGGGGGCTGGACAAACTACCAGAGAGGGAGACTTCTACGACCCATGAGGTAACTCCTACTTTAAACGGCCATTGTGGACAAAATATCCAGAGACAAAAGACTGAGCGACTGCCTCCCTCTCACCCTTCTTTCATATCCAGAGGAGCTCCCCTCACGGACTGTAGATCAGGCCTGCCATAACCTCGGCCCCAAACCTGAGCTGAGTTTGGGTTTTTGGATGTCTGTCTGTACAGCCGTGGCCCACACCGCCTCCAGGCTGGGATCTCTGGAGCCACACCACAGAACTGTGCCTGCTCTCTCCTAAGATACTGCCCCGTTCCATTGGCCACAACTCTACAAAATAGTAGAAACCTCAAGGTCCCCAAGGACATCCCACTACCGCAAGCCGCACTGGACAAACAGGGGCATTATGACACCAGCTGAGCAACTACTGCCTCCATGCAGACACACAGACTGATATCCGCAGAGACAGAAGATTGAACCAGACAGGCCCCCAGGCCCTATTATGAACTCTTGCTTTGGTGTCCAGGTATCACTCCTCAGAGGCCTGGGTTCGAAGACCAGCATATGGGGCTATCCTGAGGCACCAGACAGAACACCTCTCATATCCACATGGAAAGCTTCCTTGTTGGAGTTGTGTCAAACCCTTCGGGTTGGAGAATCCTGCAGAGTCCCTTAGCTACTGCCACATTCCAAGGTCTCCATGGCCACCGACCCACATTATGACTCATCCTCAGGAAAGTCCATTTAAACTCAGCCTTCTGGGTAGCTCACCCAAGAGCCCGCAGATTGAGTGTGCCTTGTCTTGACCAGGCAATGGGAAGGTGAGTTGGCGTTTCTCGGCATCCATGCTTAGGCCCCTGCTCCCGAGTCTTTCTGTATGGGGCATCCTGGAACCATCCAATAGTACTCGACTGTCCTGAAGAAGGAAACTTTGAAGTTTGGAGCAGCTCACAACTCCCAGCGTAGGGAAAACTCCTTGGCCTCATGACGCCCCCACCCCCTTCAGGAAGGGGCCGTCATGGACACAAACTCCAGCTTGAGGCAACATCTGATACTCGCCCTGACCTCAGATGCAGGAGATCTCGATTCAGCCTCTGCACAGTGGGCCCAAACCTCGTGCTACCTTGTGTTTTCAGACTTCCTTCCTCACACTCCTGGCAAACATGTCCTCAAGACTTGGAATTCTGGAACCAAAATGCAGCCCTATGCTGGCCCTCCAGAAGAAAAACGTTGCTCTATGGGGATCTCCATAAACCCCCAAATGAGGATCAACCTGCTCGGTTCTCGACCTCACCCAATTGGATTGTTCGGGTTGTCCATTCATCCCTCCCCAGAGCTCTGCTTTGGAATCTCTCTTTTGGTGGGACACCTGAGGTAACAAAACTAAAAAGGACTCCTCCCATCCTTCAGATTGACCCAAAACAATTGGGATTGGACCAAATTCACAGAGAGGAAGTCTCGTCCATGGCCCATGAGGCCTCCCCGAGATTCCACAGCCATCGTTGACAACAAATCCAGAGACAAAAGTCTGAGCAAGCGCCTCACACTCGCTCTTTTGTCGTATCCCGAAGAGTTCTCCTCACGGTCTGTAGATCGGGCCTGCCATACCTACTTCAGAAACCTAAGCCGAGTTTGTGTTTTCAGACTTCTGTCCCCACATTCCTGGCCCACAGACCCTTCAGGCTGGGGCCCCTGGAGCCACACATCAGGACTGTGCCTGTCCATACCACGGGAATTCTGCCCATTCCATTGTCCACAATCGTACAAATTAGGAAAAACCTCCAGAGTCCCCAAGGACACCCCAATAATGTAGGCCGCGCAGGACAAGCAAGGTTCATCTGAAACCAGCTGAGCATCTACCTCTACTCAGCGTAGATGGATGTCCCCAGAGAAGAAGATTGAATCAGACAGGCCCCTAGGCCTGAATCAGATTCATTGCTTTCGGTACAGGTATCTCTCCTCAGAGGCCTGGTTTCCAATATTAGCATATGGGGATTTCATGAGGCAGCAATCAGAACAAATCTCTTCTCCACATGGGAAAATTATCCTTTGAAGATGTCTCAAAACCTCCAGTTAGGAGAATCCTTCAGGGCCTGTGTGCCACTGCCCCATTACAAGGTCTCCATGGACAGAAATCCACATTAGAACCCATCCGCAGGAAATTCTATTTCAACTCAGCTCCCTTGGTTGCTCCCCCAGAGCGAGCGCACTGAACCTGTCTTGACTAGGAGACAATTGGAATGCGAGGCGGGTTGCCCAACCATCCATCCTTAGAGCTCTGCTCTGGCGTCGTTCCATACGGGATGTCCTGGAGCCATCCAACAGGTCTCAAATGTCCAGTAGAAGGAATCCTTGAGTTTTGGAGCATCTCACAACTCCCAACCTGGGAAAATCTAGATGGCTTTGTGATGCCCCCCCCCCATTTATGAAGGGGAAATCATGGACAGGAACTCCAACCTAAGACAACGTCTGATCTACACCCTGAATTCAGATGCACGAGATCTCGATGCAGCTCTGCAGAGTGTGCTTTCCTTGCCCTCGCCCTGAAACCTATGACTAGCTTGTGTTCTCAGACTTCCGTCCTCACACTCCTGGCCCCCAAGCCCTCACATTTGGAAATTCGGGACACAAAATGAAGCATTATGCCTGCCTTCCAGAAGAAAAATTTTGACCTATGGAGTTTCTCACATAACCCAAATGAGGATAGACATACACGGCACTCGAAGGTACCCAAATTAGATAGTCTAACCTGGCCACTAATACACTGTTTGATACAGAGTGAGCCCGGACCTCCTGACCAAAACGAGACAGCTGACCGCACACTGAGAACATCACAACACGCCATGGTCTTAGCTCGTTATCTCTTCCCAACCTAACTTTTTGGCTTCAGAACTTAGACTTTAACTCCAAGCCCTGAAAAGGATTGAATGTGATGCAGAAATCAAACTCCTCCTTACCCAAGGCAAGAAGCCTTGTGGTTGGAAAGTTGTCAATTGATCAGTGTAGGAGAAACCAGCATTAACCCTGAGGCTCCGCCCATTCTTGAGTGCGACGAGGGCATAAACACGCATTGTGACACTCAGCGTGAGTCCTGTCCTCTAGTACGTCCTCACAGTGGCTGGACCATTAGATGTCATAATGGGCTTGACATGTCCCTAGGCCCCAATTTTTAACCAGATTTCTGGTTGTCCAGTCGCCCCTCCCCAGGGCTTTACTCTGGAATCCCTCATTTGGTGGGACACCTGAGGTTAAAAAACAAAACAAAACAAAACAAAACAAAACAAAACAAAACGGACTTCTTCCATATTACAGAATGACCTCAAACTCTTTGGACAAGGCCAAAACCCAGAGAATAAGACTCATCCATTTCCCATGAAGTCACCTGGAAATTTCACGACCATGAGTGACACGATATCCAGAGACAAAAACTTGAGCAAGAGCCTCACACTCGCCCTTTTTTCATATCCTGAAGAGTTCTCCTCAAGGTCTGTAGATCAGTCCTGCCATACCTATGACTCGAAACATAAGACGAGTTTGTGTTTTCAGACAACTGTCCAAAGAACCCTGACCTAAACACCCTACAGGTTCAGGTCCCTGGAGCCAACCTGAGGACTCTACTTGCCCTCTCCAAGGGAATTCTGTGTGCCCATTCCAATGGCCACAACCCTACTAATAGGATAAACCTCCAAAATCCCTGAGGCCATCCCAATAGTGGTGGCTTCCCAGGGCAAACTGTAGTAATCTGAGCCTATCTGAGAATCTACCTGCACTCAGACCCGTAGACTGATGTCCCCAGAGGTAAAAAAGAAATGAACAGGCCCCTAGGCCCTAAATGGATCCATTGCTTTGGTTCCCAGGCATCTCTCCTCAGAGACCTGGATTTCAATACCAGCATATGGCTGTTTCTTGACTCACACATCAGTACAAATTTCATCTACACATTGGAAACTTGCACGTGGGAGCTGTGTCAAAGCCTCTGTTTAGGAGAACCCTTCAGGGCCGCAGTGCCACCGCTTCATTCCAAGGTCACCATAGACACAAAAAAAACACATTAGGACCCATCGACAGGAGAGTCCATTTCAACTGAGCGTATTCGGTTCCTCCGCGAGAACTAGCAGATCTAACTTGACTTGTTGCTAGGAGACAATTGGAATATGAGGTGGCCTACCCCGCCATCCATCCTTAAAACCCTGCTCAGAATCGTTGGCCTGGAGCCAACCAACAGGTCTCAATTGTCCTGCAGAAGAATCTTTGCAATTGGGAGCTTCTCAGAACTCCCATCGTGAGAGAACCCCCATGGCCTCATCATCCCCCCCCCCTTCATAAAGGGGCCATCAGGAACATAAGGTCCAACCTGCACGATCGTCTGATCCTCACCCTGACTTCAGATGCACGAGATCTCGGTTCAGGTCTGTAGATTGTGCCTGCCATGTCCTCACCCAGAAACCTAAGCCTAGCTTGTGTCCTCAGACTTTTGTCCACAGACTACTGGCTCACAAGCCCTCCAGTTTGGCAATCCAGAACAACAATGCAGCACTCTACCTGCCCTGCAGAAGAAATACATTGCCATCTGGGGCTACCTAGAAACCCCAAATGAAGATCAACCTGCACGACACTTGGATATACCCAAAATGTATAGGATGACCTGGGCAATAATGCCCTCTCTGACACAGCCTGAGCCTGGACATCCTAGGCCAACCCAGACAGCTGGGTATAAACTGAGAACATCAGACTCCCCATGGCCTTAGGTTGTTATCCCTTCCCAACCTCAGTTTTCAGGCTTCAGTACCTAGACCTTATCTCCAATCACGGCCCGGGATTGAAAATGATGCAGAAATCAGAACTCCTTCCCAATGGGACGAAAACTTGTGGTTGGCTTGTTGTCCAACGTTCAGTGTAGTGGAAACCAGTGTGTTCCTTGAGGCCCCGCCATTGCTCGCGGGCCAGATAGGTAGCAAACACACATTGTGACCCTCAGCCTTAGCCCAGTCCTCAGGTATGGCCTCTCAGTGGCTGGATGAAGAGACAGCATATTGGGCTTGCCATGCCCCTAGGCCCCAATTTTTAACCGTAGTTCGTGTTGTCCCTTCACTCTTCCCCAGGGCCCTGCTTTGGAATTCCTCTTTTGGTGGGACACCTGAGGTAACACCCTGAAAGGAGTCCTCCCATACCACAGATTGATGAAAAACAATTGGGAATGGGCCAAATCCACAAGGAGCAATATTCGTCCATGGCCCATGAGGCCTCCTCGATATTCCACGGCCATCGCTGATACAAAAAATCCAGAGACATTAGCCTAAGCAAGCACCTCAGACTCGCACTATCTTCATATCCTGAGGATGTCTTTTCATGGTTTGTAGATCGCGCCTGCCATACCTACATCCCCAAACATAAGCTGAGTTTGTGTTTTCAGACTTCTGTCCTCAAAGACCTGGGCCACACACCCTCCAGGCTGGGGACCCTGGAGCCACACATTAGGACTGTGCCTACCCAATCCATGGGAAATTCTCCCCATTCCATTGTCCAAAATCGTACAAATTAGGAGAACCCTCCAAAGTCTCAGAGGCCATCCCAATCGTATAGGTCGCCCGGGACACAAAAAAGGGCAATCTGTCACCAGCTGAGCATCTACCTCCACTCATACCCTAGATGGATGTCCCCAGAGAAGAAGATTGAACCAGACAGGACCCTAGGCCAAAATCGGATCCATTGCGTTGGTTTACAGGCATGTCTCCTCAAATCCCTGGTTTCCGATACCAGCATTGGGGTTTTCCTGAGGCACCCATCAGAACAAACCTCGTCTCCACAAGGAAACTTGTGCATGGGAGCTATGTCAAAAGCTTAGGAGAATACTTCAGGGTCCCGGTGCCACCGCCCCATTCCAAGGCCCTCATTGACACAAACACACATTAGACCCATCCTCAGGAAAGTCCATTTCAACTCAGCCACCCCGGTTGCTCTCGCAGAATCAACAGTTCTAAACTGTCTTGTCGCTAGGAGACAATTGGAATGCGAGGCGGGCTTCCCAGGCATCCATCCTCGAACGTTGGTCTGGGCTCATCCATATGGGATGTCCTGGGCTGTCCAACAGGTCTCAATTGTCCCGCAGAAGGAATCCGTGAAGGGGGCATCCCACCACTCCCAACGTGGGAAAACCTCCACGGCCTCGATATCCGGCTCCCTTCATGAAGGGGCCGTCATGAACAGAAATTCCAAGCTGAGCCAACGTCTGATCCTCACTCTCACTTCAGATGCATGAGATATTGCTTCAGATCTTCAGGGGGTACATGCCGTGCCCTCGCCCAGAAACCCTCGCCCAGAAACCCTAGGCACCAATTTTAACCAGAATTCTGGTTGTCCAATCGCCCCTCCCCAGGGCTCTACTCTGGAATCCCTCATTTGGTGGGAAACCTGAGTTTGAGAAACAAAACAAAACAAAACAACAACAAAAAACGGACATTTTCCATCCCACAGAATGACCCCAAACTCTTTGGATGGGCCAAACCCCCAGGGAGTAAGACTCGTCCATTTCCCATGAAATCACCCGGAAATTTCATGACCAGGAATGGCACGATATCCAGAGATAAATACTGGAGCAAGAGCCTCACACTCGCCCTTTTTCATATCCCGAAGTGTTCCCATCATGGTCTGTAGATCAGTCCTGCCATACCTATGACCCAAAACATAAGCCGAGTTTCTGTTTTCAGACAACTGTCCAAACAGCCCTGGCCTACCCAGCCTACAGGCTTAGGCCCCTGGAGCCAAGGTGAGGACAGTACTTGCCCTCTCCAAGGGAATTCTGTGTGCCCATTCCAATGGCCACAACGCTACTAATAGGATAAACCTCCAAAGTCCCTGAGGCCATCCCAATAGTGGTGGCTTCCCAGGACAAAAAGGAGCAATCAGAGCCCATCTGAGAACCTACCTGCACTCAGACTTGTAGACTGATATCCCCAGAGGTAAAAAGGAACGAACAGGCCCCTAGGCAACTATCAGATCCATTGCTTTGGTTTCCAGGCATCTCTCCTCAGAGGACTGGATTTCAATAACAGCATATGGCTGTTTCTTGACTCACCCATCAGAACAAATCTCATCTACACATGGGAAACTTGCACGTGGGAGCGATGTCAAAGCCTCTGTTTAGGAGAACCCTTCATGGCCCCAGTGCCACCGCATCATTCCAAGGTATCCATAGACACAAAAACACATTAGGACCCATCCACAGGAGAGTCCATTTCAACTCAGTGTATTCAATTGCTCCGCGATAACCAGCAGATCCAACTTGTCTTGTTGCTTGGAGACAATTGGAATGCGAGGTGGCCTACCCCGCCATCCATCCTTAGAACCCTGCTCGTAATCGTTACCCTGGAGCCAACCAACAGGTCTCAATTGTCCTGCAGAAGAATCTTTGAAGTTGGGAGCTTCTCACAACTCCCATCGTGAGAAAACACCCATGGCCTCGTGATCCCTCCCCCCTTCATGAAGGGGCCCTCAGGGACATAAGGTCCAAACTGAGCGATCTTCTGATCCTCACCCTGACTTCAGATGCACGAGATCTCGATTCAGGTCTGTAGATTGTGCCTGCCATGTCCTCACCCAGAACCTAAGCCTAGCTTGTGTCCTCAGACTTCCATCCTCAGACTAATGGCCCACAAGCCCTCCAGTTTGGCAATCCAGCATTATAATGAAGCACTCTGCTTGCCCTCCAGAAGAAAAACATTGCCTTCTGGGGCTACCCAGAAACCCCAAATGAAGATCAACCTGCACGCCACTTGGCTGTACCCAAAAATATATAGGCTGACCTGCGCAATAATGCCCTTTCCGACAGAGCCTGAGCCTGGACCTCCTGGCCCCACACATACAGCTGGCCGCTCACTGAGCACATCGGACGAGCCATTGCCTTAGGTCGTTATCTCTTCCCAGCCTCGGTTTTCAGGATTTAGAACCTAGACCTTATCTCCAATCACTGCCCATGTTTGAAAATGATGCAGAAATCAGAACTCCTTCCCAATGACAAGAATCCTTGTGGTAGGCTTGTTGTATAATGTTCAGTGTAGTGGATACCTATGTGTCCGATGAGGCCCCCGCCATTGCTCGCGGGCCACATAGGTGGCAAACACACATGTGACCCTCAGCCTTAGCCCAGTCCTCAGGTAAGGCCTCTCAGTGGCTGGATGAAGAGACAGCATATTGGGCTTGCCCATGCCCCTAGGCCCCAATTTTTAACCATAGTTCGGGTTGTCCCTTCACTCTTCCCCAGGGCTCTGCTATGGAACTCCTCTTTTGGTGGGACACCTGAGGTAACAACCCTGAAAGGAGTACTCCATCCAACAGATTGACGAAAAACAACTGGGATCGGGCCAAATCCACAGAGAGCAAGATTCGTCCACGGCCCATGAGGCCTCCCCAACATTCCACGCCCATTGCTGATACAAACTCCAGAGACAAAAGCCTGAGCACGCGCCTCAGACTCGCTCATTCTTCATATCCTGAAGAGTTCTTCAGATCAGAACCTACACGGCACTCGAATGCACCCAAAAATATAGTCTAACCTGGGCACTAATGCACTGCCTGACAACCTGAGCCCGGACCTCGTGACCAACACCCAGACAGCTGACCGCACACTGAGCACATCAGACCCGCCATGGCCTTAGGTCATCATCTATTCCCTACTTCTGTTTTCAGGCTTCAGAACCTAGACCTTATCTCCAATCACTGCCCAGGGGTGACTGTGATGCAGAAATCAGAACTCTTCCTAACCCATGGAAAGAAACCTTGAGGTTGGCATGTTGTCCAACGTTCAGTGTAGGAGACACCAACTTTCACCCTGAGGCCCCGCCCATTCTTGATGCGACGAGGGCATAAACACGCTTTGTGACCCTCAGCGTGAGTCCTGTCCTCTAGAACGTCCTCTCAGTGGCTGGACCATTAGATGTCATAATGGGCTTGACATGTCCCTAAGCCCCAATTTTTAACCAGATTTCTGGTTGTCCATTCGCCCCTCCCCAGGGCTCTACTCTGGAATCCCTCATATGGTGGGACACCTGAGGTTGAAAAAAACAAAACAAAACAAATCAACAACAACAGAACAACGGACTTCTTCCATCCCACAGAATGACGCCAAACATTTTGGACGGGGCCAAAGCCCCAGAATAAGACTCGTCCATTTCCCATGAAGTCACCCTGAAATTTCACGAACGTGAGTGACACCGTATCCAGAGACAAAAACTTGAGCAAAGCCTCACACTCTCCTTTTTTTCATATCCCGAAGAGTTCTCCTCATGGTCTGGAGGTCAGTCCTGCCATACGTATGACCCGAAACATAAGCCGAGTTTGTGTCTTCAGACAACTGTCCAAAGAGCCCTGACCTACACACCCTACAGTCTCAGGCCCCTGGAGCCACACCTGACGACTGTGCTTGCCCTCTCCAAGGGAATTGTATGTGCCCAATTCCAGTGGCCACAACCCTACTAAGAGGATAAATCTCCAAAGTCCCTGAGGCCATCCCAATATTTGTGGCTTCCCAGGACAAACAGGGGCAATCTGGGCCCATCTGAGCACCTACCGGAACTCAGACCCGTAGACTGATGTCCCCAGAGGTAAAAAGGAACATACAGGCCCCTAGGCACCAATCGGATCCATTGCATTGGTTTCCAGGCATCTCTCCTCAGAGGCTTGGATTTCAATAACAGCATATGGCTGTTTCATGACTCACCCATCAGAAGAAATCTCATCTACACATGGGAAACTTGCACGATGGAGCTGTGTGACAACCTCTCTTTAGGAGAACCCTTCAGGGCCCCAGTGCCACCGCTTCATTCCAAGGTCTCCATAGACACGAAATCATATTAGGACACATCCACGGGAGAGTCCATTTCAACTCAGCCTCCAGTTGCTCCCCCAGATCCAGCAGATTTAACCTGTCTTGTGGCTTGGAGACAATTGGAATGCGAGGTGGGCTACCCAGGCATCCATCCTTAGAACCCTGCTCGGAATTGTTGTCCTAGAGCCAAACAACAGGTCTCAATTGTCCTGTATGAATCGTTGCAGTTGGGGTCTTCTCACAACTCCCATCGTGGGAATACCCCCATGGCCTCGTTATCAACCCCCCCCCCAAGAAGGGGCCATCAGGGACAGAATGTCCAACCCGAGCGATAATCTGATCCTCGCCCTGACTTCAGATGCACGAGATCTCGATTCAGGTCTGGAGATTGTGCCTGCCATATCCTCAACCAGAAACCTAGGCCTAGCTTGGGTTCTCAGACTTCCGAACTCAGACTACTGGACCACAAGCCCTCTAGTTTGGCAATCCAGAACTACAAAGCAGCACTCTGCCTGCCCTCCAGAAAAAAACATTGCCCTCTGGGTCTACCCAGAAACCACAAATGAGGATCAACCTTCACGCCATTCGGCTGTACCCCCAAATATATAGGCTGACCTGGGCACTAATGCCCTTTCTGACACAGCCTGAGCCAGGAACTCCTGGCCCCACACAGACAGCTGGCCGCACACTGAGCACATTGGACCCGCTATGGCCTTAGGTCGTCATCTCTTCTCAACCTCGGTTTTCAGGCTTCAGAACCTAGACCTTGTCTCCAATCACGGCCCGGGTTTGAAAATGATGGAGAAATCGGAACTCTTTCCCCATGTCAAGAAACTTTGTAGTTGGCATGTTGTCTAAGGTTCAGTGTCGTTGAAACCAGTGTGGCCCATGAGGCCCCGCCCGTACTTGCATGCCACTATGGTCAGAAACACACATTGTGACCCTCAGCCTGAGCCCAGTCCTCAGGTAAGGCCTCTCAGTGGCTGGATGGAGAGGCAGCATATTAGGCTTGCCATTTCCCTAGGCCCAAATTTTTAACCATAGTTCGGGTTGTCCCTTAAAACGTCCCCAGGGCTCTGCTTTGGAATTCCTCTTTTGGTGGGACACCTGAGGTAACAAACCTGAAAGGAGTCATCCCATCCCACAGATTGATGAAAAACAATTGGGATCGGGCCAAATCCACAGAGAGAAAGATTCGTCCATGGCCCATGAGGCCTCCCCAACATTCCACGGCCATCACTGATACAAAACCCAGATTCAAAAGCCTGAGCAAGCGCTTCAGACTCGCTCATTCTTCATATCCTGAAGAGTTCTTCAGATAACAACCTACACGGCACTCGAATGCACCCGAAATATATAGTCTAACCTGGGCACTAATGCACTGTCTGACAACCTGAGCCCGGACCTCGTGACCAACACCCAGACAGATGACCGGACACTGAGCACATCAGACCCGCAATGGCCTTAGGTCATCATCTCTTCCCTACCTCAGTTTTCAGGCTTCAGAACCTAGACTTAATCTCCAATCACTGCCCAGGGGTGACTGTGATGCAAAAAACAGAACTCTTCCTTACCCATGGCAAGAAACCTTGTGGTTGGCATGTTGTCCAACATTCAGTGTATGGGAAACCAACATTCACCCTGAGGTCCCACCCATTCTTGAGTGCGACGAGGGCATAAACACGCATTGTGACCCTCAGCGTGAGTCCTGTCCTCTAGAACGTCCTCTCAGTGGCTCGACCATTAGATGTCATAATGGGCTTGACATGTCCCTAGGCCCCAATTTTTAACCAGATTTCTGGTTGTCCAGTCGCCCCTCCCCAGGGCTCTACTCTGGAATCCCTCATTTGCTGGGACACCTGAGGTTGAAAAACAAAACCAATCAAATCAACAACAACAGAACAGAACAACGGATATCTTCCCTCACACAAAATGACCCCAAACACTTTGGACGGGGCCAAACCCCCAGAGAGTAAGACTCGTCCATTTCCAATGAAGTCACCCGGAAATTTCACGACCATGTGTGACACGATATCCAGAGACAAAAACTTGAACAAGAGCCTCACATTCGCCCTTTTTTTCATATACCGAAGAGTACTCCTCATGGTCTGGAGATCAGTCCTGCCATACCTATGACCTGAAACATAATCCGAATTTGTGTCTTCAAACAACTGTCCAAAGAGCCCTGACCTACACACCCTACAGGCTCAGGCCCTTGGAGCCACACCTGACGACTGCGCTTGCCCTCTCCAAGGGAATTGTATGTGCCCATTCCAATGGCCACAACCCTACTAAGAGGATAAACCTCCAAGTCCCTGAGGCCATCCGAATATTTGTGTCTTCCCAGGACAAACAGGGGCAATCTGGGCCCATCTGAGCACCTACTGAAACTCAGACCCGTAGACTGATGTCCCCAGAGGTAAAAAAGGAAAAACAGGCCACTAGGCACCTATCGGATCCATTGCTTTGGTTTACAGGCATCTCTCCTCAGAGGCCTGGATTTCAATAACAGCATATGGCTGTTTCTTGACTCACCCATCAGAACAAATCTCATCTACACATGGGAAACTTGCACGATGGAGCTGTGTGAAAGCCTCTCTTTAGGAGAACCCTTTAGGGCCCCAGTGCCAACGCTTTATTCCAAGGTCTCCATAGACACAAAATCATATTAGGATAAATCCACGGAGGAGTCCATTTCAACTCAGCCTCCTAGGTTGCTCCCCCAGATCCAGCAGAACTAACCTGTCTCGTTGCATGGAGACAATTGGAATGCGAGGTGGGCTACTCAGCCATCCATCCTTAGAACCCTGCTTGGAATTGTTGTCCTGGAGCCAACCAACAGGTCACAATTGTCCTGCAGAAGAATCTTTGCAGTTGGGAGCTTCTCAGAATTCCCATCGTGGGAAAACACCCATGGCCTCGTGATCCAACCCCCTTTCAAGAAGGGGCCATCAGGAACAGAATGTCCAACCTGAGCGATCGTCTGATCATCACCCTGACTACAGAAGCACGAGATCTCGATTCAGGTCTGTAGATTCTGCGTGCCATATGCTCACCCAGAAACCCTAGGCCTAGCTTGGGTTCTCAGACTTCCGTCCTCAGACTACTGTCCCACAACCCCTCCAGTTTGGCAATCCAGAACTACAATGCAGCACTCTGCCTGGCCTCCAGATGAAAAACATTGCCCTCTGTGGCTACCCAGAAATCCCAAATAAGGATCAACGGAGCACACCATTCGGCTGTACCCCAAATATATAGGCTGACCTTGACACTAATGCCCTTTCTGACACAGCCTGATCCTGGACCTCCTGGCCCCACCCAGACAGCTGGCCGCACACTGAGCATATCGGACCCCTCATGGCCTTAGGTCGTCATCTCTTCTCAACCTCGGTTTTCAGGCTTCAGAACCTAGACCTTATCTCCAATCACGGCCCGGGTTTGAAAATGATGCAGAAATCAGAAATCTCTCTTTCCCCATGGCAAGAAACCTTGTGGTTTGCATGTTTTCCAAGGTTCAGTGTAGTTAAAACCAGTGTGGCCCATGAGGCCCCCGCCCATGCTTGAGGGCCACATGGTCAGAAACACACATTGTGACCCTCAGCCTGTTCCCAGTCCTCAGGTAAGGCCTCTCTGTGGCTGGATGGAGAGACAGCATATTGGGCTTGCCATGCCCCTAGGCCCCAATTTTTAACCATAGTTCGGGTTGTCCCTTCACTCTTCCCCAGGGCTCTGCTTTGGAATACCTCTTTTGGTGGGACACCTGAGGTAAGAAACCTGAAAGGAGTCCTGCCATTCCACAAATGGACGAAAAAACAATTGGGATCGTGCCAAGCCCCAGATAGCAAGATTCGTCCATGGGCCATGAGGCCTCCCCAACATTTAACGGCCATCGCAGATACAAATCCAGAGACAAAAGCCTGAGCACGCGCCTCAGACGCGCTCATTCTTCATATCCTGAAGAGTTCTTCAGATAAGAACCTACATGGCACAAGAAGGCACCCAAAATATATAGTCTAACCTGGGCACTAATGCACTGTCTGACAACCTGAGCCGGACCTCGTGAACAACACCCAGACATCTGACCTCACATTGAGCACATCAGACCCGCCATGGCCTTAGGTCATCATCTCTTCCCTACCTCAGTTTTCAAGCTTCAGAACGTAGACCTTATCTCCAATCATTGCCCAGGGGTGACTGTGATGCAGAAATCAGAACTTTCCTTAATCATGGCAAAGAACCTTGTGGTTGGCATGTTGTCCAACGTTCAGTGTAGGAGAAAACCAGCATTCACCCTGAGGCCCCCCGCCTATTCTTGAGTGCAACGAGGGCATAAACACGCACTGTGACCCTGAGCGTGAGTACTGTCCTCTAGTACGTCCTCTCAGTGGCTGGACCATTAGATGTCATAATGCGCTTGACATGTCCCTAGGCCCCAATTTTTAACCAACCATTTCTGGTTCTCAAGTTGCCCATCCCAGGGCTCTACTCTGGAATCACTCATTTGGTGGGGACACCTGAGGTTGAAAAACAAAACAAAACAAATCAACAACAACAGAAACAACGGACTTCTTCCATCCCACAGAATGACCCCAAACTCTTTGGACGGGGCCAAACCCCCAGAGAGTAAGACTCGTCCATATCCCATGAAGTCACCCGGAAATTTCACGACCATGAGTGACACGATATCCAGAGACAAAAACTTGAGCAAGAGCCTCACACTCGCCCTTTTTTTATATCCCGAAGAGCTCGCCTCATGGTCTGTAGATCAGTCCTTCCATACCTATGACCCGAAACATAAGCCGAGTTTGTGTTTTCAGACAACTGTCCAAACAGCCCTGGCCTACAAACCCTACAGGCTCAGGTCCCTGGTGCCAAACCTGACGACGGTGCTTGCCCTCTCCAAGGGAATTGTATGTGCCCATTCCAATGGCCACAACCCGTACTAAGAGGATAAACCTCCAATGTCCCTGAGGCCATTCCAATATTTGTGGCTTCCCAGGACAAACAGGGGCAATCTGGGCCCATCTGAGCTCCTACCACCGCAGTCAGACCCGTAGACTGATGAACCCAGAGGTAAAAAGGAACGAACAGGCCCCTCGGCACCTAACGGATCCATTGCTTTGGTTTCCAGGCATCTCTCCTCAGAGGCCTGGATTTCAATAACAGCATATGGCTGTTTCTTTGACTCACCCATTAGAACAAATCTCATCTACACATGGGAAACTTGCACACGACGGAGCTGTGTGAAAGCCTCTCTTTAGGAGAACCCTTCAGGGCCCCAGTGGCACCGCTTCAGTCTAAGGTCTCCACAGACACAAAATCATATTAGGACACATCCACCGGAGAGTCCATTTCAACTCAGCCTCCTCGGTTGCTCCCCCAGATCCAGCAGATCTAACCTGTCTTGTTGCTTCTAGACAATTGGAATGCGAGGTGGGCTACCCATCCATCCATCCTTAGAACCCTGCTCGGAATCATTGTCCTGGAGCCAACCAACAGGTCTCAATTGTCCTGTAGAAGAATCTTTTGCAGTTGGGAGCTTCTCACAACTCCCCATCGTGGGAAAACCCCCATGGCCTCGTGATCCACCCCCCCGCCCATTCAAAGGGGCCATCATGGACAGAATGTCCAACCTGAGCGATCGTCTGATCCTCGCCCTGAATTTCAGATGCACGAGATCTCGATTCACCTCTGTAGATTGTGCCTGCCATATCCCTCACCAGAACTTTGGGTTCTCATACTCCGTCCTACCAACTACTGGCTCACAAGCCACTCCAGTGTTGGCAATCCAGAAACTTACAATTGGCAGCACTGTGCCTGGGCCTCCAGAAGAAGAAAAAACATGCCCCTCTGGGGCTTCCCCCAGAACCCCAAAGGAGGATCAACTGCAACACATTTGGGTGTACCCAAAATTAGGCTGATATGGGCACTAATTGACCTTTCTGACACAGCCCTGATCCCTGGAACTCTTTGCCCCACCCAGACAGCTGGCCGCCATCAATGAGCACAAATCTGGACCTAGCCATGGCACTTAGACATAGTCATCTCTTCTCAAACTTACCATTTTCAGCAAGGCTTCAGAACCTAGACATTATCTGTCCAATCACGTGACGGGTTAGAATGCTGATGCAGACATCAGAACTCATCCCCATGGTGCCAAGATATCTTGTGGTTGGAATGTTTTGTCCAAGATTCAGTGTATTTGAACCAGTGGTGGCCCATATGGCCCCGCCCATGATTGCAGGCACCACATTTGGTCCACCAAACACACTACATGATTAACCCCTCAGCCTGAGCCCAGGCATCAGGTAAGGCCTTCTCAGGGAATGGTATGGAGAGACAGCATATTGGGTTGATGTGTACCCCCTGGCCCCACAAATTTCACCGTTAGTTCGGTGTGTCCCTTCACTTCCCCATGATTGCTTTGGAATTTTCTCTTCTGCTGGGACAACCTGAGGTAATAAATTGAAAGAGTAATTCCCATCCTACAGATTGACGACAACAATTAGGATTGGGCCAAATCC